>NC_057807.1:388113787-388124143 GCF_018294505.1 Triticum aestivum | reverse complement strand
CGCCCTCCGCCGCCCTCCGGTCCCCTCGTCGCCGGCCGCTGCCTCCTTCCCCGTCGTCGCCGGTGAACAGTGTCGCCGCCGCCTCGGAGTCCGTGCCCGATCCAGATCTGGATCTGGGATATTTCGGTTGACCTCTCTCCCCCGAAACCCTAATTTTCGTGCTATCTTTGACTGCATGTATCTCCGCAACCGTAGATCCGTTTTGGGCGTATGATATATCAAAATCTTCGTCTCGACATGTACTTCATTTCATTCCATTGCATCATTTGCATTTGAGGCCATCTTGATACCCAAAGTGCTGTTAGAAGGAGGCTTCGTGAGTTAAATTGCAGATCCGTTAGTTCATCATGCACTTTTGTCATTTTTTCTATGATTAATCCGTGCATGATATGCCTGTGCCCCTTTGGGATGTATTGTGAAGCATTTTGTCTTCTTTCCAGAGGTGCCACCCATGCATTTTTAGGATGTGTGTGTTGTCTTGTGCAAGCTTGCGAAGTAGGGTACCTGAGAATGCAGATTTCAGAGACTTAGTGATTTTCACTAAGTCTGGGATATTTTAGTTCATGATGCTATATGTCCAGCTTGTTTCCTAATGATCCGTGCCTCTTTTGAGGATGATCAGTAAGGGAGTTTTGATATTTATGTTATGCTCTATCCATCCATGTCTTTATTTGCATTTTTGGAGTGCTCTAGGTTGACTCAATCGAGCTCAACTTTTGCTTCGTTGTTAATCTGGGCAGATCGTCAACTTGTTTGCGATTTCGCCGATGCTACCGTTAGTGTTCCATGCATGTTATGCCTTCGTTCTTGCCATGTGTAGCTAGCACTTTGTGCCTTCTTGCTGGTTATATGCTTTCCTTGCCATGACTTGCACCGTAGTGAGTGCATCGAGCTCGTTTACATGCCTTCGTGAGTTAAATTTCAGCATGTCTCAGTTTTCGCTAAGTCTGAAAACTGATTGTGTTCGAGCGATGTTCGTGAGCTCGGTAGAGTATTTTGTGAACCCTTTTGGCCCCAGGTCACTTTGTGTGTTTTATTAAGCTTGTTGAGTAGCTCCATGCCATGTTCTTACTTGTCATGTTCAGGTTTTCTATCATGTTGTTTTGCTGCTCCGAAGAGAGCATCATGATCTGAAATTTCAGACTAGTGTTGATTTCACTAAGTCTGAAATCTGTTTTGCATTTGCGTTTTAGCCATGCTTGTTTGAACCTCTTAATGGATGAATTTGCCTATGTCTCAGTGCTAGTGTTTTGTCAACCATCTTGTGTATATCACTTCCATGTATTTTGTTTTCATGTTTGGTGGCTGTAGAATGTTCATTTCGTTGCATTTAGATGCCTACTTGCTGTAAATCGCAGACCGGTGTCATATCTTAAAACGCTCGCCATTTCCAAACCGTAGCTCCGATTCCTATGATCTTTATATCGTTTTCAAGCGATTTCATCCCCTCTATCCAGTGGCACACTTGGTTTTCCAAGTTGATGCCAGGTTCATGCATTTCCTGTCATATCTTGCATATTGCATCCCGCATAGCATATCGTCATTTCATCATATTGCTTGGTCTTGCCCGTGGTTGATTGTGTCCTTGTTGCTTGTTTGTCTTTGGGTAGAGCCGGGAGACGAGTTCGCTACCGAGGAGCCCGTTGAGTTTGCTTGTGAGGATCCAGTCAACTCTGACAACTGTGCAGGCAAGATGATCATACCCTCGAAATCACTACTATCTTTGCTATGCTAGTTTGCTCGCTCTTTTGCTTTGCCACTGCTACGATGCCTACCTTTTGCTTGTCAGCCTCCCAATTGCCATGTTGAACCTCTAACCCACCATTGTCCTAGCAAACCATTGATTGGCTATGTTACCGCTTTGCTCAGCCCTTCTTATAGCGTTGTTAGTTGCAGGTGAAGATTGGAGTCGTTCCTTGTTGGAACATTTATTTACTTGTCGGGATATCATTATATTGCTATGTTATCTTAATGCATCTATATACTTGGTAAAGGGTGGAAGGCTCGGCCTCTCGCCTAGTGTTTTGTTCCACTCTTGCCGCCCTAGTTTCCGTCATATCGGTGTTATGTTCCCGGATTGTTGCGTCCCTTACACGGTTGGGCTATAATGGGAACCCCTTGATAGTTCGCCTTGATTAAAGCTTTTCCAGCAATGCCCAACATTGGTTTTACCATTTGCCACCTAGCCCCTTTTCCCTTGGGTTTCCGGAGCCCGAGGGTCATCTTATTTTAGCCCCCCACGGGCCAGTGCTCCTCTGAGTGTTGGTCCGAACTAGAGCCCTGTGCAGCGCCACCTCGGGGAAACTCAAGGTTTGGTTTTAGTTGTACGGATTGCTCATCTGAGTGTGCCCTGAGAAAGAGATATGTGCAGCTCCTATCGGGATTTGTCGGCACATTCGGGCGGTGTTGCTGGACTTGTTTTAACCTGTCGAATCATCTTGTTGTACCGAGATACCGAGTCTGATCGGTGTGTCTTGGGTGGAGGTCTATTCCTTCGTTGACCGTGAGAGCTTGTTATGGGCTAAGTTGGGACCCCCCTGCAGGGATTGATCTTTCGAAAGCCGTGCCCGCGGTTAAGGGCAGATGGGAATTTGTTAATGTCCGGTTGTAGATAACTTTAATTAAACTTAATTAAAACGAAACAACCGTGTGTGTTACCGTGATGGCCCCTTCTCGGCGGAGTCCGGGAAGTGGACACGGCGTTGGAGTTATGCTTGCGCAGGATGTTCCTTTAGCTTCTCGCTCGTGCTTCGCCTTCTCTGCTCGCTCTCTTTTGCGTACTAGTTAGCCACCACATATGCTAGTCGCTTGCTGCAGCTCCACATATATTTGCCTTATCCATTCCTATGAGCTTAAATAGTTTTGATCGCGTGGGTGTGAGATTGCTGAGTCCCTGTGGCTCACAGATACTACAACTCCAGATGCAGGTCCAGGTGTTTCTGCTCCAGTTGACGATTACGAGCTCAGGTGGGAGTTCGACGACGACTCTCAGCGATACTACGTGTCCTTTCCAGATGATCAGTAGTGGTGCCTAGTTGGGGTTATCGATTCAGGACCTTGTCGCATGTTGGGGGTCTTTTCTATTTTGGCACCGTAGTCGGGCCATGAGTGCTTGTTTGATGGATGTTATTTATGTACTCTGATGTGACGTGGCGAGTGTAAGCCAACTATGTTATCTCCCCCTCCTCTATCCAGTGGCACACTTGGTTTTCCAAGTTGATGCCAGGTTCATGCATTTCCTGTCATATCTTGCATTTTGCATCCCGCATCGCATCCCGCATAGCATATCGTCATTTCATCATATTGCTTGGTCTTGCCCGTGGTTGATTGTATCCTTGTTGCTTGTTTGTCTTGTTGAGTAGAGCCGGGAGACGAGTTCGCTACCGAGGAGCCCGTTGAGTTTGCGTGTGAGGATCCAGTCAACTCTGACAACTGTGCAGGCAAGATGATCATACCCTCGAAATCACTACTATCTTTGCTATGCTAGTTTGCTCGCTCTTTTGCTTTGCCACTGCTACGATGCCTACCTTTTGCTTGTCAGCCTCCCAATTGCCATGTTGAACCTCTAACCCACCTTTGTCCTAGCAAACCGTTGATTGGCTATGTTACCGCTTTGCTCAGCCCTTCTTATAGCGTTGTTAGTTGCAGGTGAAGATTGGAGCCGTTCCTTGTTGGAGCATTTATTTACTTGTTGGGATATCATTATATTGCTATGTTATCTTAATGCACCTATATACTTGGTAAAGGGTGGAAGGCTCGGCCTCTCGCCTAGTGTTTTGTTCCACTCTTGCCGCCCTAGTTTCCGTCATACCGGTGTTATGTTCCCGGATTGTGCGTCCCTTACGCGGTTGGGCTATAATGGGAACCCCTTGATAGTTCACCTTGATTAAAGCTTTTCCAGCAATGCCCAACATTGGTTTTACCATTTGCCACCTAGCCCCTTTTCCCTTGGGTTTCCGGAGCCCGAGGGTCATCTTATTTTAGCCCCCCACGGGCCAGTGCTCCTCTGAGTGTTGGTCCGAACTAGAGCCCTGTGCAGCGCCACCTCGGGGAAACTCAAGGTTTGGTTTTAGTTGTACGGATTGCTCATCTGAGTGTGCCCTGAGAAAGAGATATGTGCAGCTCCTATCGGGATTTGTCGGCACATTCGGGCGGTGTTGCTGGACTTGTTTTAACCTGTCGAATCATCTTGTTGTACCGAGATACCGAGTCTGATCGGTGTGTCTTGGGTGGAGGTCTATTCCTTCGTTGACCGTGAGAGCTTGTTATGGGCTAAGTTGGGACCCCCCTGCAGGGATTGATCTTTCGAAAGCCGTGCCCGCGGTTATGGGCGGATGGGAATTTGTTAATGTCCGGTTGTAGATGACTTGAATTAAACTTAATTAAAATGAATCAACCGTGTGTGTTACCGTGATGGCCCCTTCTCGGCGGAGTCCGGGAAGTGGACACGGTGTTGGAGTTATGCTTGCGCAGGATGTTCCTTTAGCTTCTCGCTCGTGCTTCGCCTTCTCTTCTCGCTCTCTTTTGCGTATAAGTTAGCCACCACATATGCTAGTCGCTTGCTGCAGCTCCACACATATTGGCCTTATCCATTCCTATGAGCTTAAATAGTCTTGATCGCGTGGGTGTGAGATTGCTGAGTCCCTGCGGCTCACAGATACTACAACTCCAGATGCAGGTCCAGGTGATTCCGCTCCAGTTGACGATTACGAGCTCAGGTGGGAGTTCGACGAGGACTCTCAGCGATACTACGTGTCCTTTCCAGATGATCAGTAGTGGTGCCTAGTTGGGGTTATCGATTCAGGACCTTGTCGCATGTTGGGGGTCTTTTCTATTTTGGCACCGTAGTCGGGCCATGAGTGATTTGTTTGATGGATGTTATTTATGTACTCTGATGTGACGTGGCGAGTGTAAGCCAACTATGTTATCTCCCCCTTTTATTATATATTACATGGGATGTTGTAATGATTGCCTGACTTGCGACATTGCTTTCAATGCGGTTATGCCTCTAAGTTGTGCCTCGACACGTGGGAGCTATAGCCGCATCGAGGGCGTTACAAGTTGGTAATCAGAGCCTTCCCCGACCTTAGGAGCCCCATTGCTTGATCGTTTTTAGCAGCCGAGTTGTGTCTAGAAAATGTTTTGAGTCCTTAGGAATTATATATCGGAGAGCTTAGGAATTCTTTTTACTTCCCAGTCTCCTCATCGCTCTGGTAAGGCATCCTGGCGTAGAGTTTTGACTCTTCTCTTCTCAAATTTCACTAAAAAATTTTTTTTAGGATCACGCGAGTATCTTGGTTTTGTTCCGATGGTTTTGTGACGAGAACATTGTTCTTGGTGCCTCCTGTCTTTAGGGGTTGTGGCAGTGTCCCGGGGAGTTGAGCTCCGAGGTGTTGTCGTCACAATTTCATCGTTGCAATTCTGGTATACTTGAGATATGTTCGCCGACATCGAAAATCTCTTTTATGCAGTTCGTTGGTGAGATAACCTCGACGCCACCCAGTACTGGGGCGGGAGTTCGGGAGTATCGCCATAACTTGTATAACGGATGCTTTTCAAAGGTTGAGGTAGATGGTTTCCGAAGTTTTCCTGGTTATGTGTTGAAGGATGGATACAGCTGGATGTAGGATTTGCTAGTTTGGGTGAGATATTGTGCTTCCCCTGTATCCCCAACACCTGATTGCATAACCGGAAAGGTTCGGGAGTTTCATAGGTGGGAATTCTAGTAGCTCTAGTTCTCTTCCACGAATATTGGTTTGAGATTGGGATTTCTTACCGATTATTCGTTCTTGATCCGTACCTTGTTCATTTATTTCTCTACCTTAATTCTTCGTGGCTTCGCAATTTGTGGATATGTGACCATTTGAAGAGGAATGCATTCGTTCATTTTGTTCGGATGTGAAGACTATATGTTGCAATTTTCATTCCGTTGGATTCAGCTTCTATATTGTTGTCTATCTATGTGCTAATGGTGGTCAACCTCTTCAGGATGGCTCCTCCAACGCGCACGACTCCGAATCCTAATCCGCCTCCACCTCCGCCTCCTCCGGAAGCATGGCAAGCTGTGATGGCCGCTACTAATGCAAACACACAGTTGATCATGCAAATTCTCCAAGAGCGCAATCAAGGCAGTCAAGGGAATCAAGGCCATAATCAGCACCACTTTGCTACTCTGAACCAGTTCCTTGCTAATGGCCCAAAGACGTTCAGCGGTTGTGTTGAGACTACCGACGCTGACGATTGGCTAGTGGATCTGGGCAAGCATTTTGAATGCAGCAACGTCAGGCCTGAAGATTTCGTCAAGTTCGCTTCTTTCCAGCTCAAAGATCAGGCTGCAGAGTGGTTCCAGCAGTACAAGGATTCCAGAGGTGGACGTGTTATCACTTGGGACAATTTCCGTCAAGATTTCCGCGCTCATCACATCCCTCAAAGTGTGGTTGAGAGTAAGCGTCAGGAATTCCGCAATCTGAAGCAAGGCTCTTTGTCTGTCTATGACTACAACAAGTTGTTCCAGAAGCTCGCCCGTTTTGCCAAGCAGGATCTTCCTGATGAGAAGAGTATGATCTATCAGTTCAGGGGTGGTCTTCGTGAGGAAATTCAGCTCGCTCTTGTCCTCTTTGAGCCGTTGAGATACGATGAGTTCTACAACATGGCACTGAAGCAAGAGGCTGCTCAGATGAGATGTGATGCTTCCAGGAAGCGTGCCAGAGATGTTACTCCGTCTTCCTCTACTCAAGTGGTCAAGCAGCAGAAGTTTTGGCTTCCTCCTCCTCCGTTCCGTCAGCCGTATCAGCAGAAGAGCAAAGGTGGCGGTGGTTTCTCCCACCCACCCAACCCAGGCTTTCAGAACAAGGCTTCGTCTCAAGCTCCAAGATCGAGTGCTCCGTATCACCGTCCGCTTTCAGAGGTCACGTGCAACAAGTGCCAACAGAAGGGTCACTATGCCAACAAGTGTACCAACCAGAGGCGTCTTCCTCCTCCTCCTCCTGTCAGATCGGCAAGTACAGCGGTGGTCAAGCACAATCCCAAGCACGCCAAGGTCAATATGGTGAATGCAGCTCAGGCAGAGGATTCTTCAGATGTGATCATGGGTAACCTTCCTGTTAATGATATTCCTGCAAAAGTTCTTTTTGACACTGGTGCATCGCATTGTTTCATCTCGAGACCTTTTGCTTCCAAGCATGATTTTGTTACTCAAATGTTGCCGAGACCGTTGTCTATTGACTCTCCGGCCAGCCTCTTGACATCTCGAGTGTGTGTTCCGGATGTTACAATCATTTTGGGCGACTGCAAGTTTCTCTCTTCTCCGGTGGTTATTGGCAATTCCGATATCGATCTTATTCTCGGGATGGACTGGCTCTCTGAGCATAAAGCTCAGCTTGATTGTGCAGCCAGGCAGATTCAACTGACGCATTCGTCTGAGGAGGTCATTGTCTTTGCCGCTCGAGATAATTCCATCCGGTTGTTTTCTCTCAATGAGAAGAGTGAATTGGATGCTATCTCTCAAATTCCTGTCGTTTGCGAATATCAAGACGTCTTTCCAGAAGAGCTTCCAGGGATGCCTCCGCACCGGCCAGTTGAATTTGTTATTGAACTTGAGCCCGGTACGGAACCTGTGTGCAAACGTCCCTACAAGCTCGGCCCCGAAGAGTTGAAGGAGTTGAAGAAACAACTCGATGAGCAAGAAAGATTGGGTCTCATTCGGCCTAGTACTTCTCCGTGGGGTTGTGGTGTTCTTTTTGTGAAGAAGAAGGATGGATCGAGTCGACTTTGTGTTGATTACCGTCCAGTAAACAAGAAGACCATCAAGAACAAATACCCACTTCCCAACATCAATGAGCTATTCGAACAACTCAAGGGTGCTCAAGTATTCTCCAAGCTTGATCTTCGTATGGGTTATCATCAGATTCGTATTCGTGAGCAAGATATTCCCAAGACGGCGTTCAGAACAAGCTTTGGTTCATATGAATACACCGTCATGTCTTTTGGCCTCGCCAACGCTCCTCCGACGTTATCTCGCATGATGAACTTCATCTTCAACCCCTACACCAATGAATTCGTTCTGGTCTATCTCGACGACATTCTGGTTTTCTCGAAGAACAAGAAAGATCATGCCAAGCACTTGCGTTTGGTTCTTGACAAGCTCAGGGAACATCAGTTCTACGCCAAGTTCTCCAAGTGTGAATTTTGGCTCGATGAGGTTCTTTATCTTGGTCATATCATCTCTGCCAAGGGCATTTCCGTGAATCCTGAGAAGGTGTCCGCAATTGTGAATTGGGAACCTCCTCAGAATGTAAAGCAACTCCGCAGTTTCCTCGGTCTCGCAAGCTATTGCAGAAGATTCGTTGAAAACTTTTCTAAGATCGCCAAGCCTCTCTCAAATCTTCTTCAGAAGCACGTCAAGTACGTTTGGTCTCCGGAGTGTGATATTGCTTTCAACTCTTTGAAAGAGAAATTGGTCACTGCTCCAGTTCTGACTCCACCTGATGAAACCAAGCCGTACGAGGTCTTTTGTGATGCCTCTCTCCAAGGTCTCGGTGCTGTACTGATGCAAGAGAAGAAAGTTGTTGCTTATACCTCTCGCCAGTTGAAACCTAATGAGAAGAACTACCCCACTCATGATCTCGAGTTGGCGGCAGTTGTGCACGCTTTGTTGACTTGGAGACATCTTCTATTGGGAAGGAAAGTGGATATTTTCACTGATCACAAGAGTCTCAAGTACATCTTCACTCAGCCTAATCTCAACCTCAGGCAGACTCGATGGGTCGAAATGATTCAAGAGTACAATCCGAGTATCGAGTATACTCCAGGCAAGGCTAATGTGATTGCTGATGCTTTGAGCAGAAAAGCATATTGCAACAGTCTGATTCTCAAGCCTTATCAACCCGAGCTTTGTGAAGCTTTCCGCAAACTTAATCTGCAAGTTGTTCCTCAAGGTTTCCTCGCCAACCTTCAAGTTTCTCCTACCTTAGAAGACCAGATTCGCCAAGCCCAACTTTTTGATGCTATGGTGAAGAAGGTGAAGTTTGGTATTGCAAAGAGTCAGTCCAAGTACAAGTGCTACCGACTTGATGACAAGGACACTCTCTTTTTCGAGGATCGAATTGTTGTGCCCAAAGGTGAACTTCGTAAGGTGATCATGAACGAGGCTCACAACTCTCTCCTCTCCATCCACCCTGGTAGTACGAAGATGTATCAGGACCTCAAGCAAGCTTATTGGTGGACTCGAATGAAGCGCGAGATCGCTCAATTCGTGAACGAATGCGATGTCTGCAGAAGAGTGAAGGCAGAACACCAAAGGCCAGCTGGTCTCCTCCAACCTCTTGCCATTCCAGAATGGAAGTTTGACCACTTTGAAATGGACTTCGTGACTGGGTTTCCAAAGTCCAAGCGTGGCAATGATGCTATATTTGTCGTCATCGACAAGCTCACCAAAGTGGCTCATTTTCTGCCTATCAAAGAGTCGATCACTGCAGCTCAATTGGCGGAACTCTATACCTCTCGCATTGTCTCTCTGCACGGTATTCCTCAAGTGATATCTTCAGACCGTGGAAGCATCTTTACCTCCAAGTTTTGGGATTCTTTTCAGAAGGCCATGGGCACCAACATCCGCTTCAGCACAGCGTTCCATCCTCAAACGAGCGGTCAAGTCGAGCGTGTCAATCAGATTCTTGAAGATATGCTCAGGGCTTGTGTGATCTCCTTCGGCTTGAAGTGGGAGGATTGTCTTCCTTATGCTGAATTCTCATACAACAACAGCTTTCAAGCAAGTTCGGGCAAGGCCCCCTTTGAAATTCTATATGGCAGGAAGTGCCGTACCCCTCTCAACTGGTCTGAAACCGGTGAACGTCAGCTGCTGGGTAATGACTTAATCACAGAAGCAGAAGAGATGTGCAAAGTCATTCGTGATAACCTCAAAGCAGCCCAGTCCCGCCAGAAGAGCTACTATGATAGTAAGCATCGTGATCTGGTTTTCGAGATTGGAGATCATGTTTACCTCCGCGTCTCTCCCATGAAAGGTACTCGTCGCTTCGGTATCAAAGGGAAGCTTGCCCCTAGATACGTGGGACCTTTCAAGATTGTCAGCAAGAGAGGCGACCTCGCCTACCAACTCGAGCTTCCTTCAAACTTTGCAAATGTTCATGATGTGTTCCATGTCTCTCAGCTTCGAAAGTGCTTCAAGACTCCTGACCGCACCGTCAACTTCGAGGACATTGAGCTCCAAGAAGATCTCTCCTATCGTGAGCACCCAGTTGCTATTCTCGAAGAGACTGAACGCAAGACTCGCAACAAGTCAATCAAATTTCTCAAAGTTAAGTGGTCACACCATTCCGACCGTGAAGCTACCTGGGAACG
>NC_057807.1:388039772-388112839 GCF_018294505.1 Triticum aestivum | reverse complement strand
GGCGCCGCCCCGGCGACGCCCTCCGCCGCCCTCCGGTCCCCTCGTCGCCGGCCGCTGCCTCCTTCCCCGTCGTCGCCGGTGAACAGTGCCGCCGCCGCCTCGGAGTCCGTGCCGGATCCAGATCTGGATCTGGGATATTTCGGTTGACCTCTCTCCCCCGAAACCCTAATTTTCGTGCTATCTTTGACTGCATGTATCTCCGCAACCGTAGATCCGTTTTGGGCGTATGATATATCAAAATCTTCGCCTCGACATGTACTTCATTTAATTCCATTGCATCATTTGCATTTGAGGTCATCTTGATACCCAAAATGCTGTTAGAAGGAGGCTTCGTGAGTTAAATTGCAGATCCGTTAGTTCATCATGCACTTTTGTCATTTTCGCTATGATTAATCCGTGCATGATATGCCTGTGCCCCTTTGGGATGTATTGTGAAGCATTTTGTCTTCTTTCCAGAGGTGCCACCCATGCATTTTTAGGATGTGTGTGTTGTCTTGTGCAAGCTTGCGAAGTAGGGTACCTGAGAATGCAGATTTCAGAGACTTAGTGATTTTCACTAAGTCTGGGATATTTTAGTTCATGATGCTATATGTCCAGCTTGTTTCCTAATGATCCGTGCCTCTTTTGAGGATGATCAGTAAGGGAGTTTTGATATTTATGTTATTCTCTATCCATCCATGTCTTTATTTGCATTTGTGGAGTGCTCTAGGTTGACTCAATCGAGCTCAACTTTTGCTTCGTTGTTAATCTGGGCAGATCGTCAACTTGTTTGCGATTTCGCCGATGCTACCGTTAGTGTTCCATGCATGTTATGCCTTCGTTCTTGCCATGTGTAGCTAGCACTTTGTGCCTTCTTGCTGGTTATATGCTTTCCTTGCCATGACTTGCACCGTAGTGAGTGCATCGAGCTCGTTTACATGCCTTCGTGAGTTAAATTTCAGCATGTCTCAGTTTTCGCTAAGTCTGAAAACTGATTGTGTTCGAGCGATGTTCGTGAGCTCGGTAGAGTATTTTGTGAACCCTTTTGGCCCCAGGTCACTTTGGGTGTTTTATTAAGCTTGTTGAGTAGCTCCATGCCATGTTCTTACTTGTCATGTTCAGGTTTTCTATCATGTTGTTTTGCTGCTCCGAAGAGAGCATCGTGATCTGAAATTTCAGACTAGTGTTGATTTCACTAAGTCTGAAATCTGTTTTGCATTTGCGTTTTAGCCATGCTTGTTTGAACCTCTTAATGGATGAATTTGCCTATGGCTCAGTGCTAGTGTTTTGTCAACCATCTTGTGTACATCACTGCCATGTATTTTGTTTTCATGTTTGGTGGCTGTAGAATGTTCATTTCGTTGCATTTAGATGCCTACTTGCTGTAAATCGCAGACCGGTGTCATATCTTAAAACGCTCGCCATTTCCAAACCGTAGCTCCGATTCCTATGATCTTTATATCGTTTTCAAGCGATTTCATCCCCTCTATCCAGTGGCACACTTGGTTTTCCAAGTTGATGCCAGGTTCATGCATTTCCTGTCATATCTTGCATATTGCATCCCGCATCGCATCCCGCATAGCATATCGTCATTTCATCATATTGCTTGGTCTTGCCCGTGGTTGATTGTGTCCTTGTTGCTTGTTTGTCTTTGGGTAGAGCCGGGAGACGAGTTCGCTACCGAGGAGCCCGTTGAGTTTGCTTGTGAGGATCCAGTCAACTCTGACAACTGTGCAGGCAAGATGATCATACCCTCGAAATCACTACTATCTTTGCTATGCTAGTTTGCTCGCTCTTTTGCTTTGCCACTGCTACGATGCCTACCTTTTGCTTGTCAGCCTCCCAATTGCCATGTTGAACCTCTAACCCACCATTGTCCTAGCAAACCATTGATTGGCTATGTTACCGCTTTGCTCAGCCCTTCTTATAGCGTTGTTAGTTGCAGGTGAAGATTGGAGTCGTTCCTTGTTGGAACATTTATTTACTTGTCGGGATATCATTATATTGCTATGTTATCTTAATGCATCTATATACTTGGTAAAGGGTGGAAGGCTCGGCCTCTCGCCTAGTGTTTTGTTCCACTCTTGCCGCCCTAGTTTCCGTCATATCGGTGTTATGTTCCCGGATTGTTGCGTCCCTTACACGGTTGGGCTATAATGGGAACCCCTTGATAGTTCGCCTTGATTAAAGCTTTTCCAGCAATGCCCAACATTGGTTTTACCATTTGCCACCTAGCCCCTTTTCCCTTGGGTTTCCGGAGCCCGAGGGTCATCTTATTTTAGCCCCCCACGGGCCAGTGCTCCTCTGAGTGTTGGTCCGAACTAGAGCCCTGTGCAGCGCCACCTCGGGGAAACTCAAGGTTTGGTTTTAGTTGTACGGATTGCTCATCTGAGTGTGCCCTGAGAAAGAGATATGTGCAGCTCCTATCGGGATTTGTCGGCACATTCGGGCGGTGTTGCTGGACTTGTTTTAACCTGTCGAATTATCTTGTTGTACCGAGATACCGAGTCTGATCGGTGTGTCTTGGGTGGAGGTCTATTCCTTCGTTGACCGTGAGAGCTTGTTATGGGCTAAGTTGGGACCCCCCCTGCAGGGATTGATCTTTCGAAAGCCGTGCCCGCGGTTATGGGCGGATGGGAATTTGTTAATGTCCGGTTGTAGATGACTTGAACTAAACTTAATTAAAATGAATCAACCGTGTGTGTTGCCGTGATGGCCCCTTCTCGGCGGAGTCCGGGAAGTGGACACGGCGTTGGAGTTATGCTTGCGCAGGATGTTCCTTTAGCTTCTCGCGCGTGCTTCGCCTTCTCTTCTCGCTCTCTTTTGCGCATAAGTTAGCCACCACATATACTAGTCGCTTGCTGCAGCTCCACTTATATTTGCCTTACCCATTCCTATGAGCTTAAATAGTCTTGATCGCGTGGGTGTGAGATTGCTGAGTCCCTGTGGCTCACAGATACTACAACTCCAGATGCAGGTCCAGGTGATTCCGCTCCAGTTGACGATTACGAGCTCAGGTGGGAGTTCGACGAGGACTCTCAGCGATACTACGTGTCCTTTCCAGATGATCAGTAGTGGTGCCTAGTTGGGGTTATCGATTCAGGACCTTGTCGCATGTTGGGGGTCTTTTCTATTTTGGCACCGTAGTCGGGCCATGAGTGATTTGTTTGATGGATGTTATTTATGTACTCTGATGTGACGTGGCGAGTGTAAGCCAACTATGTTATCTCCCCCTTTTATTATATATTACATGGGATGTTGTAATGATTGCCTGACTTGCGACATTGCTTTCAATGCGGTTATGCCTCTAAGTCGTGCCTCGACACGTGGGAGCTATAGCCGCATCGAGGGCGTTACACACAAGGCGCTGAAGACGCTTTATGAAGAGGCTCTAGAGAAGCCGCTGTCCAGAGCCACAGAAGGCCCCGCCAAGCTGCTTCCCTTCCTGGTCCAGGTGCTTGAGGAGGTCGTGACCGGCATCGGCCCCATGGACGAGGTTGAATCTCGCGTCCTTTCCTCCGAAGCACTGACGCAGATCCTCAGCAACGTCTACCTCCGCATCCCCGACACCAACCTTGACGACCTGTTGGAACCTGTGGATGCCGAGCGCTCCGCCGCTGCTGCTAAGGCCATGTAGGGCCGAGCAGAGGCCTTGCTGGCGAAGTTCCGCACCTTCAACACTGCACCCAAGCGAGGCGCTGCTGGCTCCGCGGCCCTGGGGGGTGGAGCTGACAAGCGCAACTCCACCACGAGCGGCGGCGCTGCCCAAGGGTGATCTTCTCGCGGCTTCTTTGCTGCTCCAATTCCTGCAACATGTACCGTGCCTCATAGAGGCGTTTAAACTTGTGTTTGGTATCGTGAGAACAATTTATGGTCTGTAATATTTGCTTCTTAATTTCCGATATTTTGCGGCTTCCTTCCTATTTGCTTTGTGTTCTATGTCGTCAGGGCCCGGCCCCGCGCATACCTCAGCCGCCGTTAGCCACGACCGGATCACCAGGACGGGAGTAAGGAGTGAGGGGCTACATGGAAAGTTAGTCTCCTGAGTCGTGATGCTGAGGAGTCCCCCTTGACGCGCAAACAGCAAATAGGGAGGGGGTGTAGGAGTGGATTTGTCATTCTACGTCGGCAGGGCCCGACCCCGCGCATACCTCAACCGACATTAGCCTTTCGGAACTAAGGAGTGACGGGCTACGTGACCAGTTAGGCTCCTGAGTCGCGATGCTCAGGAGTCCCCCTTGACGCTCAAACGGTCTTCATACCTTGGCTCCGCTCGGGGAGGGGCGCGCGACGACTAGGTCCAAGGGACCTGGCAGGGTGGCGTGCACTCGGGCGTGACCAGGGCGTAGCCCCCGTGTCCAGCCCCCTCGCACGGTGCTCCCAAGGGGAGGTGTTGTGATGAGGCCAGACACTGAGCTCTGGGTTCCCCGAGGTTGATACAACCGTGGGCTGCCCTCAGTTGTTTATCACCAGCGCGGAGCATAGCGGTTCCGTATGTGTACGGGCATAGCCGCTCCTCGGCAGTGTCATCAGCCATCACGGAGCATGGTGCTTCTACTGGTACGTGGGAGGGGGGGCCTCCCGGAGGAGCCCCCGGGGCATGTACAGCCCCGCCCTGACACGTGGCCGCCATGGTAGGGCTAGACGAGGTGTATCTGGGCACTCGTGAGCCAGCGCGGGACTCACGAGGCCCTACCTGAAGGCGGGTTGCGCCTGATCTTGAGCCTTGGGCGGCTGAGTGTTCCTGCAAGGTGGTTATATGCAAAGCTCTACGTCCTCAGGTCCCGGCCCTCGAGCTAGCTCAGCTGCCGCTGGTATGCCTGGTCGCGATGCCGTGTACAAGGCCAGGGGGTGACGGCTGGAGAGCCAGTAAGATCCCCTGAGTCACGATGCTCAGGCGCCCCCCTTTTAACGTGCAAGCGATTTGCATGAGGGATAAAAAAGGGCCGCGATGAGCGAGAGGTGATAATCATAGGCAAGTTAACTATGAAAAAGCAAACCAACTTCGATAGATGCAGGAAAGACACATGCCACTGGGTCAGGCCCGAGCGGCTTGGGGATGATGCAGCCCGAGGGGCACCCCCAACAAGGTAAGCTAAAGACATAAGCAAAACGGATACATGCCGCGGGGTCAGACCCATTGTCAGGACCCCGACTCGAGGTCACATCGATCTAGCTGGTAACACCTCATATCACTTTGCGGCCTCACGCACGGTATCCCCACGGGTGTCGTCTTACCTTTTCCCGGGACCGTTTGCGCCTTTTGGCTCACGTATATGATAGTGTCGCTAGCATCCATATGATAAAGAGCCCGGGCTGACATGACTAGTCGTAAACCCAAAGTGGCACAGACTTACAGGGACAGGCATCCATGACCCAGCTTCGAACGTGTCGGTCATCAGCAAGTGGGTCCGGGCTGTAGCACTGGGCTAGTAGGACTCCGGTAAACCGGGCTGTAGCGGGCTAACAGGACTCCGGTACTCAAAGCGTGACATTTCCCCGAAGGGACAGACACAGGAACGAAGAAGGACACATGCCGGCCAGCCTAAGTGTTCCAGAGCAGTAGCAAGCTACCATGGCTCAGCGGTAACACTAGGAGACATTTCCCGGTAAGAGAGGCTACTAAAGATAAACAACTAGATGGTCAGATCCCACACATACCAAGCATTTCAATCATACACACAATATGCTCGATATGTGCAAATACAACGAAGCATCACAACATGACTCTATGACACAAGTACTTTATTTAAGGCTCAGGGAGCCATACATAACATACACAAAGGTACGGGTCTCACGACCCCACATACAAGTCATACAATCATACAAGCCAGCAGCGGAAGTAACTTGTCTGAGTACAGACAACTAGTAAAATAAAAGAGGCTTGGAAAGCCTGGCTATACTACGAGGTCCTTCACAAGCTCAGGGTCACCACCTGGGTCTTTAGCCTACTCGTTGATGTCAACGTCTACATAGAACCCATCAGAAGGGGTTGCAGCGTCTTCTGTAAAAAATGTAGAATATAGCAACATGAGTACAAAGGTACTCAGCAAGACTTACATCAGATCCTACATACATGCATAGTATCAAGAAGGGTTGGTGGAGTTATTGCAGCAAGCCAGCTTTGACTCTTGGCTAGACTATCCTACGATACTCCAACTTCAAATGGTTTTGCACACACGAGTCCACTACTCACCACTTCAATACACTACCGAGGATCCGCCTCCGTCTTCCTACGGAAGAGCCATCCTCGGCACTCACTCTTATCTTGAGGCTTTTAGTAGTTTCCATTTACTTGTCTATGAACTGTATAGGCAACCAAGTAGTCCTTTACCGCGGACGCGGCTATTCGAATAGATCATGTTAACCCTGCAGGGGTGTACTTCTTCATACATGTTTCCACCACTTAGCGTCTGCACACGACATGTGCTCGGCAGACTTCAAGCGAAAGCCGACGTGGGTGTAGACCACGACCTACCTAAACACTTAAGCCTCTAGTCCAGGTTTATCGCCTATTCAGGTTCCATCCGCAGGGAGTCCGGCCGAGGCTTCCCATACGGCCCCGAACGATGTGAACAGGGTTCCCGAGATACCTAACGGGTATTCGGTACACCGTGCCACGTACCCACCGCATCACAGCCCACCCCTACGGTCAGCGCTGTCCACGGCCTCCAGTAGGCTACAAACACCAGAAACTACTTGCAACTCCTGGACAGAGAGCTAGGGTGAATAAGAAGTCGAGCGGGGTCATATTTCAGGGCCAATGCATGGTAGTAGCTGTATCTTAAATCACACATACAGATCTCAGTGCTTAAGGTCGGCTTCAATGAAACAACCCACCATGTACTCCTACATGGCCTCTCATCGATACCTTTACCAAATCGTGTTCACCACACCACTCTCATTACCGACATAATCATTTCACTCTAGCCCATCACCCAGATGAACCAGACCTGACACAACTCTAAGCATAGCAGGCATAGCAAGGTAGGAACAACACATACATATGGCTCAATCAACTCCTACACATGCTAGTGGGTTTCATCTAGTTACTGTGGCAATGACAGGTCATGCAGAGGAAATGGGTTCAACTACCGTAGCACACAGCAGTTTGAATCGCGTTGTCTTAATGCAGTAAAAGAGAGCAGGAGCGAGAACATGGGATTGTATCGATATGATCAAATGGTTGGTTGCTTGCCTGATGGTTCGATGCACGGATATGGTTCTTCGTTAGGGTAATCACGGTACTCCTCGGGAACAGATCCTGTCGCAAAGGACATCGATACACAAGCATCACCAAACAATGTGCAACAATATGATGCATGCATGAAACATGGCAATATGAGTGTGTTGGGCTAATGCAACTAAAGCCAGAAGTGTTTGAACAAATTTGAATCAAAGATTCAAATTTCAAATTCAAATATGGCCTTTTAAAGTGCTTTTCGTTGTTCTGCTTGAATCATCAATTTAACTTGTTTGATCATGCATGAAAATAGTACAGATGGATAGATTGGATTTTTCTGATCATTTTTCATATATAATTTGTCCAATTTGGAGTTACAGAATAAAAGTTATGAATTTTGGAAGTTTAATTAATATTCTGGAATTTCCTGATTTAATTTAAATCCAGAAATTCAATTACTGCGTCAGCCTGACGTCAGTGTGACGTCAGCAGGTCAACTGCGGCTGGCTGAAGTCAAACCTGACGTGTGGGGGCCACACGTCAGTGACAGGGGGGGTTAAACAGATTTAAATTAATTCTAATTACTAATTAGTGGCGCTGGGGCCCACTGTCAGTGTCAGGGGGGGTTGACTAACAGTAGTTAGCGCTAACCTAACCATCTGGCCGACAGGGCCCACGCGTCAGTGACCCTGGGGGGGTCAAACCCCAGGTCGGTCAAGTCAAACCCCACCGGCGACATGACGCCGGCGAGATCCGAGACGGCGGCGAGAGTGCTTTTTGCCATTCCGGCGACCAAATGGACGGCGGAAGGCATCTACGTGTTGCTGAGGTTGAGCCGCGTCTATTGGTGGTGGTGGTTGGGCTCGGGGTGGCCGGAGTTGACGGCGGCGAGCTCGGCTGCGGCGGCCGGAGTTCGGGTGCGGTCGGGATCAGTGTTGCAGGGGGTTTGGGGAGGTGTTGGTGCGTTCTACGTGCTCCTGGTGATGTGTGGAGCACGATGGTGTGCTCGGTTGGGCGCTACGGCGACCGTGGCCACGACGGCGACATCGCCGGCGGCGTGGAGCTCTCCTTCCTCTCCCTCGCTCTCTCTCTCACACGGCCGAACACCACCGTCGCCACCGTTCGCCGTAGCGGTCGTCTCCGACCACCCCTCGCTCCCCCGACTAGCTCAGAAGCTCCGCCACAACTCCCTCTTCCTCCCCACCGCTCCACGGGTCTCCGGAAGCCCTGCATCGCCGCCACGTCGCCGTTCCCCTCTTCGGACTCCGACCACCGTCGCCGTCAAATTCGTCGTCTCCGGCGCGTCCCCGAGCCCGCTTCGACGCCCACTGCAACCGCGGTGAGCCCCCGGAGCGTTTCCCCCTTCTTCCCTGGTCTCTCCCGACCTCTAGGCCCTAGCTCCACCTCGACCGAGAGCTCCACGCCGCCGGCGATGTCGCCGTCGTGGCCACGGTCGCCGTAGCGCCCAACCGAGCACACCATCGCTTACACGCTCTCACCACTTACCGTCGCTTACACGACATGTACTCGGCAACCTTCAAGCGGAAGCCCAACGTGGGTGTCGGCCACGACCTACCTAATCACCTAAGCCTCCAGTCCAGGTTTATCGCCTATTCAGGTTCCATCCGCAGGGAGTCCGGCCGAGGTTTCCCATACGGCCCCGAACGATGTGAACAGGGTTCCCGAGATACCTAACGGGTATTCGGTACACCGTGCCACGTACCTACCGCATCACAGCCCACCCCTACGGTCAGCGCTGTCCACGGCCTCCAGTAGGCTACAAACACCAGAAACTACTTGCAACTCCTGGACGGAGAACTAGGGTGAATAAGAAGCCGAGAGGGTCCATTGGTTTCGGGCCCAATGCATGGTAGTAGCTGATTCTTAAATCACACATACAGATCTCAGTGCTTAAGGTCGGCTTCAATGAAACAACCCACCATGTACTCCTACATGGCTTCTCATCGATACCTTTACCAAATCGTGTTCACCACACCACTCTCATTACCGACATAATCATTTCACTCCAGCCCATCACCCCGATGAACCAGACCTGACACGACTCTAAGCATAGCAGGCATAGCAAGGTAGGAACAACACATACATATGGCTCAATCAACTCCTACACATGCTAGTGGGTTTCATCTAGTTACTGTGGCAATGACAGGTCATGCAGAGGAAATGGGTTCAACTACCGTAGCACACAGCAGTTTGAATCGCGTTGTCTTAATGCAGTAAAAGAGAGCAGGAGCGAGAACATGGGATTGTATCGATATGATCAAATGGTTGGTTGCTTGCCTGATGGTTCGATGCACGGATATGGTTCTTCGTTAGGGTAATCACGGTACTCCTCGGGAACAGATCCTGTCGCAAAGGACATCGATACACAAGCATCACCAAACAATGTGCAACAATATGATGCATGCATGAAACATGGCAATATGAGTGTGTTGGGCTAATGCAACTAAAACCAGAAGTGTTTGAACAAATTTGAATCAAGGATTCAAATTCCAAATTCAAATATGGCCTTTTAAAGTGCCTTTCCTTGTTCTGCTTAAAACATTAATTTAACTTGTTTGATCATGCATGAAAATAGTACAGATGGATAGATTGGATTTTTCTGATCATTTTTCATATATAATTTGTCCAATTTGGAGTTACAGAATAAAAGTTATGAATTTTTGAAGTTTAAATAATATTCTGGAATTTCCTGATTTAATTTAAATCCAGAAATTCAATTACTGCGTCAGCCTGACGTCACAGTGACGTCAGCAGGTCAACAGGGCTGGCTCGGGTCAAACCTGACGTGTGGGGTCCACACGTCAGTGACACAGGGGCTAATCCCGCGTTGACCCGGGCTGGTTAGCTTTGACTAAGCCCTGGGGCCCACTTGTCAGCGTCAGTAGGTGGGGGGGGTTAGTGACTAATTAACTAGGCCACGTCAGCCCGCCGGAGTTCTGGCCGGCGGCGACCATTAGCGCGGCGGCGAGAGTGGTTTTGGTCATTTCGGCCACCAAACGGACCGCGGAGGCCACCGGAGTGGAGCTGAGGACAACCCGCAGCTCTTGGCGGAGCCCGTTGGGGTCGGGGTGGCCGGAGTCGACGGCGGCGAGCTCGGCTGCGGCCGCCGGGGTTCGGTCGTGCACGGGAACGGTGCTGGAGCTCGAAGTCGAGCAATACGAGGCGCTAGGGATGCTCTACGGGGTTCTGTGAACTCGTTGGACTCGCCGGGGTGACCAAATGGTCACCGGAGCTGCGTCGACGGCGAGCTCGGCGACAGCGGAGGTTCGGCCGTGGTGGGGAGGAGGCTACGGTGAGGGAACGAGGGGGAGAAGAGGGGGAAACGGTGGCGTAGCTCACCGCGGTTGCAGTGGGCGTCGAAGCGGGCTCGGGGACGCGCTGGAGAGGGGAACGGCGACGGCGACGGTGGTCGGAGCCCGAAGAGGGGAACGGCGACGTGGCGGCGATGCAGGGCTTCCGGGGACCCGTGGAGCGGTGGGGAGGAAGAGGGAGTCGAGGCAGAGCTCCTGAGCTAGTCGGGGAAGCGAGGGGTGGTCGGAGACGGTGGCTATGGCAAACGGCGGCGACGGTGGTCTTCGGCCGTGAGAGAGAGAGAGCGAGGGAGAGCCGGGGGAGAGTGAATGGGGTGTCGGCGAGGTCGGGGCGACGACCAGAAGACGATCCACGCGGCGCAACGGCGACCAGGGCGATGCAGAGAGGCTGGGTGGTGCGTGGCGAGCTCGGGCGCGCCATGCTCACCTCCCTGCCTGCTCTGGCAAGGGGAAGCAGCTGGCTGGCACGGGCCAGCACAGTGCTGGGCCGGCTGGGCTGGGCAGGTAGGTCCAGGTAAGTCTACTCCTTTTTTATATTTTTCTGTTTTCTGTTTTTATTTAATATATCTGCAACTTTGTTGAATTAAATAAAATACCTAGGCAACTCCAAAAATCACCAAACTACTCCTGGTCCATAGTTGGATTATTTCCAACATGAAACATTTTAGTTTGGAGATATTTGAGCATTTAAATATTTTATATTATTTTAAATGCCCAAATTCAAATATTTATGATTTAATTCAAAAACCTTAGGATGGCCTAGGAAAATGTGCACCACTTTTGGCAGAGGTTCTGAACCAAGGCAAAAATGATGGGCATTTTAGAAGGGCATTTCAGGTTCATTGAAAAATTATTTTAGTAACCCTAGTTGGTTTCAGAGGGGGCTGGGGGTTCTGTCATCCCCATTTCAAGTTTCTGATGAAAGAGTAAACATGATGCAACACTCTAATGCATGACTAGCTAGGGTGTGACAATTCACCCCCACTCAAAAGAATCTCGTCCCGAGATTTGGGTTCCTCCGAGAAGAAGGCGGGATATTCGAGTCGAAGACGATCCTCCCTTTCCCAAGTTGCTTCATCCTCAGAATGGTGCGACCATTGAACCTTGAGAAACTTGATATTATGACGTCGCGTGGTACGTTCGGCTTGATCGAGGATACGAATGGGGTACTCTCGATATGTAAGATTATCTTGGAGATCAAGCGTTTCGTGGTCCACTTCACGGATAGGATCCGAGAAGCAACGCCTGAGTTGAGAAACGTGGAAGACATCGTGAACTCTGGAGAGGTGCGGAGGTAGTTCCAATTGGTAGGCAACTTCTCCTCATTTGGCAAGAATGCGAAAAGGTCCAATGTAACGAGGAGCCAATTTGCCTTTGATACCGAAACGTTGGGTTCCCTCCAGAGGGGTGACCCGAAGATAAGCCTTCTCGTCAACCTCGAAAGTCATAGCCTTATGTTTTCGGTCATATTGACTCTTTTGATGAGATTGGGCTGTTTTCAACTTTTCACGAACGATACGAACTTGTTCTTCTGCTTCCTGAATCATGTCTGGGCCAAAGAATTGTCTTTCCCCGGTCTCCGACCAGTTAAGGGGTGTTCGACATCGTCGTCCATAGAGAACTTCAAAAGGGGCTTTACCCAAGCTAGATTGATAGCTGTTGTTGTAAGCGAATTCAGCAAATGGAAGGCACTTCTCCCAGTCCATTCCGAACGAGATAACAGAGGCTCGAAGCATGTCTTCTAGAATTTGATTGACGCGTTCCACTTGACCACTTGACTGAGGGTGGAAAGCGGTGCTAAAGGAGAGACGAGTTCCCATAGCATTTTGGAAACTTTCCCAAAATCGAGAGGTGAAAAGACTTCCTCGATCCGAATTGATTTCCAAAGGAACACCATGGAGGGACACTATTCGGGAGATGTATAAGTCTGCCAGCTGGCTAGCGGTTATACTCTCACGAACAGGTAAGAAATGAGCTACTTTGGAAAGACGATCGACCACGACGAAAATAGCATTATTCCCTCTTTTGGTCCTGGGAAAACCGGTAATGAAATCCATACCAATTTTATCCCATTTCCATTCAGGAATAGATAGGGGTTGAAGGGTGCCAGCAGGCCGTTGATGCTCTGCTTTTACACGACGACAGACGTCGCAATTTGCAATATATTGGGCAATTTCTCTTTTCATCCTAGTCCACCAAAACCTCTGGCGTAGGTCCTGATACATTTTTGTGCTACCGGGATGAATGGTGAGAGGAGATTCATGAGCTTCCTTAAGGATCAGCTGCCGTAGATGCTGGTTGTTGGGAACCACTAGACGGTTCTCAAAGTACACAACACCATGATCATTTGTAGAGAAACAACTAGCACCTCCGCTAGCAATGATCTCTTTGATTTTAGATATTCCCTTATCTCGCTTTTGGGCAGCGATGATTTGATCCGTAAGAGTAGGTTTTGCCACCAAGGTGGAAAGAAAGCCTTGAGGTACAATGTGAAGGTTAAGCTTCCGAAATTCCTCATGGAGAAGCGGTTGACTTTGTTGTAACATCAGGTTGTTACAATAAGATTTACGACTTAGCGCATCAGCCATGACGTTGGCTTTCCCTGGGGTGTAAGTTATGCCTAAGTCGAAGTCTGTGATCAATTCAACCCAACGTCTTTGCCTGAGATTCAGATCCGGTTGGGTGAAGATGTACTTCAGGCTTTGGTGATCAGTGAATATCTCGCAACGATTACCGAGGAGGTAATGTCGCCAGGTCTTAAGTGCATAGACTACGGCTGCAAGCTCTAGATCATGAGTAGGATAATTCTCCTCATGTGGGTGCAATTGCCGTGAAGCGTAGGCAATTACGTGTCGATCTTGCATAAGAATGCAACCTAGTCCTTGTCGCGAGGCGTCGCAGTAGATAACAAAGTCCTTGGAGAAGTCTGGCGGTACCAGTACGGGAGCAGAAGTCAGGCGTCTTTTCAGTTCCTGAAAACTGTGCTCACATTGTGGAGTCCATTCGAACTTCTTATCTTTCTTGAGGAGTTCGGTTAGAGGTTTAGCAACTTTGGAGAAGTTCTCGACAAAGCGACGGCAATAGCTCGCTAAGCCTAGAAAACTCCGAACTTGCTTGACCGATTCGGGTGGAGTCCAGTTAAGGACGGCTTGAACTCGCTCAGGGTTAACAGCAATACCTTTACCAGATATTACATGACCCAGATAGGTCACTTCTGACAACCAGAATTCACATTTAGAGAATTTGGCATAAAGGCGATGCTCTCGAAGTTTCTTCAAAACTAGCCTTAGATGTTCGGCATGTTCTTCCTCATTCTTGGAGTAGATGAGTATATCATCGAGATAAACTACGACGAATTTATCCAAATACTCCATGAAGATTGAGTTCATTAACCGAGAAAAAGTGGCTGGAGCGTTGGTTAAACCGAAGGACATGACGGTGTACTCATATTGGCCATAACGAGTAACAAAGGCCGTTTTAGGAATGTCCCCGTTTCTGATTTTGATTTGATGGTAGCCCAACCTCAAATCCATCTTGGAGAAGACTGAGGATCCAGCGAGCTGATCATACAGGTCGTTGATCCTGGGAAGCGGGTATTTGTTCTTGATTGTGACCAAGTTGACAGGTCGGTAATCTACAACCATCCGGTCCGTACCATCCTTCTTCTTGACGAATAGGACGGGGCAAGCCCACGGAGATGAGCTAGGTCGGATGAAACCCTTTTTCAAGGATTCATCGAGTTGTTTCTTGAGCTCGGCTAGTTCTAGGGGTGCCATCTTATAAGGTCTTCTAGCAATCGGAACGGTTCCTGGAATGAGGTCTATTACGAACTCAACATCCCTGTCAGGTGGAACACCTGGCAATTCCTCTGGAAAGACATCCGGGAAGTCACAGACTAACGGAACGTCCTCAAGGTCTGGCAAAGGGCTGGCGTTAAGAGAATATAATTGTCGCTTGGCTAATCGGGTCAAGACATTGACTATCTTGCCCGAAGGGTGGGTGAGTTGAACAGTCCTAGAGAAGCAATCAATTTTGGCTTGATGAGCTGACATCCAGTCCATACCCAAAATGATATTAATATCTGAAGATTTAAGGGCTATCAACGATGCGAGGAAAACAAGTCTGTCGACTTGGATTTCATTTCCATGGCTTACTCTAGAAGTTTGCCATTTGGATCCCGGAGTTTGAATTACCATAGAGGATGGCAAGTCACAGAATGCAACGTTATGCAAACGAGCATAATTTTCAGATATAAAAGAATGAGAGGCTCCTGTATCGAAAAGAACAGATGCCGGGTGGCAATTAACAAGAAGCGTACCGAGAACGACGTTGGGATCCTCTTGAGCTTCTTCGGCAGAGATACAGTTGACATGGCCACGTGAAGCGGTGACCGGTTTAGCATGAAACACTTTTCCTGTCGGCTTGCCACGGCCAACAGCTTTAGCAGACTGATTGGGGTTGGTCTGGGGACACTCACGCATATAGTGACCAGATTCCCCACATTTGAAACAAGTCACGGAACTGGTACGTGGAGGAGCATTATTGGTTGGACCCCCATAGGGCTTGGCTGGAGCAGACTGTTGAGCGGGGCGAGGCGCCTGGAAAGATGGCCTCGGTGTGAACCTGGGTGGCAGGGCGGTGTTGGGTACCCACACGCGGCGCTTCTGAGGACCAGCACCGGATGAGGAACCCATGTCACGGCCATGCTTGCATGTTGCGTCATAGTCAGTCTGACCAGTTTCAGCACTGATGGCTTTGTTGACAAGTTTCGAAAAGGATGTGCACTCATGCAGACGAAGGTCGCGGCGAAGCTCAGGACTAAGGCCCTTACGGAACCTTGCTTGCTTCTTGGCATTAGTAGAAACTTCCTCAGTTGCATAGCGGGCGAGATTACCAAACTCTCTGCTATAGACATCCACAGAAAGTCGGCCTTGGGTGAAACTGCAAAATTCTTCACGTTTACGGTCCATGAGACCCTCCGGAATGTGATGTTCACGGAAAGCCTCGCTGAACTCAGCCCAAGTAGTGACATGGCCCGCTGGGCGCATAGCTCCATAATTCTCCCACCATAGACTGGCGGGGCCTTCAAGATGATATGCAGCAAAGGTGACCTTGTCAGCCTCCGCTACCAGCGCGGAACGCAGTTTGTGAGAGATACTGCGAAGCCAGTCATCAGCGTCGAGAGGCTCGACGGAGTGGTGGAACGTGGGTGGATGCAATTTGATAAAATCACTGAGTGACACCACGTTAGCCCTCTGATGGTGTGCTGTGTTCTGTTCAATACGCTCCAACAAACGGTTGGTCTCCCGCTTGTTTCTCTCAGCTTCCATCATAACCTCGGCTAGTGAAGGAGGATGAGGCAGATTTGCATCCCTGACTTCACTGCCTTCGGCCTGCTCTTGAGGAGCAGGTTTAGTGCGCGTGTTGACCATCCTAGGTAAACAAGAAAATGATTTAGTCAGAATGATAAAATTCCAACATAGGATACATAATGTAAGGAATAACTCGGAATGCATGATGATCATCCGTATGACATGATAGATACAGAAACTGCTTCTTTATTCCATCGTCATACACACCATACAGGTTTAGTACAAGACCAAGCAAAGTACTAAAACGGTGAAAAGAGGATTACATCTCATCGGAGGCATCCCAAGCTCCTATACATTATTTTTCTACACCTCCGAGAAGAGTACAAACTAGGTCATAACCCACGAGTCACGCTGGACGATAGAACACACGGCTAGTGCGGACTAGTGATACCACCACTAACTCAGACCGATCCGTAGTAGTCCTCGTAGAAGTCACCTCCATAGCCTGGAAGTTCAACATGATCATCCGGAAATAGACGGTCTCGCGGAGCTTGTGGACCATAGGGGCTAGGATGAGGTCTTGGACCAACAGACGGTGGCCTGCGGGGACCGCGAGGTGGGGTGATGCCTCCTACATCACGCCAAACCATCACGTCTGGCAGAGCAGATCTCACAGGATAGAGATCGCGCATATCTGAGAATCCAGCTTGCACCGCCGGTGCGAACCGAGTCAAAGTGGCCCAGTGGTCAGCACGGGTATTGAAAAGCTCTAACCTTAAGGCCCGATTTTCACGGTCCTTATCCTCGAGCATCTCAGCAGTGGTGCGAGTCCGTGAATCCTCCTGAGTGGAGTCAGCATAGATAGCCTGGAGATACCCTTGTGCTCCCGGAAGTGATCCTGGCATATACCGGAAGTCAGAGTCCCGAAATAAACCAGATCTGACTCGCATAATGGTCATCATAGAGTAGGCGGCATCCTGCACAGCCATCTCGATAGTAACCCCGAGTCCATAGGAACAGTGAAGAGGCTCGGTGGATCCAGGATAAGATGGAAATATCCTGACAGTGCAGAGATACTGGCTTTGATTAAAGTCTCGGAATTGCTCTTCGACCGTGTACTCAGGATACCAGCGGTATCCAGCCTCAGTCATTACCCTGACCAACTTAGCAGTATGGCCGGGTACATCTAGGCATCGAGTCAGGCGAACCACTTGATTGAGGTCGCGAGTGGCCATCTGAAAGCACAATCATAATGCAAAGGCATTAGAATTTCTAGCAAAATTTCGGCAGCATAACAGCTGTAAATGCTCAAAAAGGATATTGAGACATTTGACAAAGGATTTCGTACACACTCAACATCATCATATCAAGTTCTGAAACCATTCTAACAACATAATGTGGTGGTAGAACTGAACTAGGCTGGTAACCATCAAACTTATAAGGTACTACTGATTAGTAACTCGTGATCCTGATAGAGAGAACAGATCCTAATTCCTTAACCCCCGGTGGAAGAATGGACTGACTCAGATCAGAAAGTCATAAGGTATAAGGAGTAAAAAGAGCCTTACGTTCCAACCCACAAACAATTCCCCTACATATAACTAAGAATTTCTAGACTCAACATCGACCAGTTTGGCTTGGAGAACCTACAGGCAGTCCGGCTCTGATACCAACGCTGTCAGGACCCCGACTCGAGGTCACATCGATCTAGCTGGTAACACCTCATATCACTTTGCGGCCTCATGCACGGTATCCCCACGGGTGTCGTCTTACCTTTTCCCGGGACCGTTTGCGCCTTTTGGCTCACGTATATGATAGTGTCGCTAGCATCCATATGATAAAGTGCCCGGGCTGACATGACTAGTCGTAAACCCAAAGTGGCACAGACTTACAGGGACAGGCATCCATGACCCAGCTTCGAACGTGTCGGTCATCAGCAAGTGGGTCCGGGCTGTAGCACTGGGCTAGCAGGACTCCGGTAAACCGGGCTGTAGCGGGCTAACAGGACTCCGGTACTCAAAGCGTGACATTTCCCCGAAGGGACAGACACAGGAACGAAGAAGGACACATGCCGGCCAGCCTAAGTGTTCCAGAGCAGTAGCAAGCTACCATGGCTCAGCGGTAACACTAGGAGACATTTCCCGGTAAGAGAGGCTACTAAAGATAAACAACTAGATGGTCAGATCCCACACATACCAAGCATTTCAATCATACACACAATATGCTCGATATGTGCAAATACAACGAAGCATCACAACATGACTCTATGACACAAGTACTTTATTTAAGGCTCAGGGAGCCATACATAACATACACAAAGGTACGGGTCTCACGACCCCACATACAAGTCATACAATCATACAAGCCAGCAGCGGAAGTAACTTGTCTGAGTACAGACAACTAGTAAAATAAAAGAGGCTTGGAAAGCCTGGCTATACTACGAGGTCCTTCACAAGCTCAGGGTCACCACCTGGGTCTTTAGCCTACTCGTTGTTGTCAACGTCTACATAGAACCCATCAGAAGGGGTTGCAGCGTCTTCTGTAAAAAATGTAGAATATAGCAACATGAGTACAAAGGTACTCAGCAAGACTTACATCAGATCCTACATACATGCATAGTATCAAGAAGGGTTGGTGGAGTTATTGCAGCAAGCCAGCTTTGACTCTTGGCTAGACTATCCTACGATACTCCAACTTGAAATGGTTTTGCGCACACGAGTCCACTACTCACCACTTCAATACACTACCGAGGATCCGCCTCCGTCTTCCTACGGAAGAGCCATCCTCGGCACTCACTCTTATCTTGAGGCTTTTAGTAGTTTCCATTTACTTGTCTATGAACTGTATAGGCAACCAAGTAGTCCTTTACCGCGGACGCGGCTATTCGAATAGATCATGTTAACCCTGCAGGGGTGTACTTCTTCATACATGTTTCCACCACTTAGCGTCTGCACACGACATGTGCTCGGCAGACTTCAAGCGAAAGCCGACGTGGGTGTAGACCACGACCTACCTAAACACTTAAGCCTCTAGTCCAGGTTTATCGCCTATTCAGGTTCCATCCGCAGGGAGTCCGGCCGAGGCTTCCCATACGGCCCCGAACGATGTGAACAGGGTTCCCGAGATACCTAACGGGTATTCGGTACACCGTGCCACGTACCTACCGCATCACAGCCCACCCCTACGGTCAGCGCTGTCCACGGCCTCCAGTAGGCTACAAACACCAGAAACTACTTGCAACTCCTGGACAGAGAGCTAGGGTGAATAAGAAGTCGAGCGGGGTCATATTTCAGGGCCCAATGCATGGTAGTAGCTGTATCTTAAATCACACATACAGATCTCAGTGCTTAAGGTCGGCTTCAATGAAACAACCAACCATGTACTCCTACATGGCCTCTCATCGATACCTTTACCAAATCGTGTTCACCACACCACTCTCATTACCGACATAATCATTTCACTCTAGCCCATCACCCAGATGAACCAGACCTGACACAACTCTAAGCATAGCAGGCATAGCAAGGTAGGAACAACACATACATATGGCTCAATCAACTCCTACACATGCTAGTGGGTTTCATCTAGTTACTGTGGCAATGACAGGTCATGCAGAGGAAATGGGTTCAACTACCGTAGCACACAGCAGTTTGAATCGCGTTGTCTTAATGCAGTAAAAGAGAGCAGGAGCGAGAACATGGGATTGTATCGATATGATCAAATGGTTGGTTGCTTGCCTGATGGTTCGATGCACGGATATGGTTCTTCGTTAGGGTAATCACGGTACTCCTCGGGAACAGATCCTGTCGCAAAGGACATCGATACACAAGCATCACCAAACAATGTGCAACAATATGATGCATGCATGAAACATGGCAATATGAGTGTGTTGGGCTAATGCAACTAAAACCAGAAGTGTTTGAACAAATTTGAATCAAGGATTCAAATTCCAAATTCAAATATGGCCTTTTAAAGTGCCTTTCCTTGTTCTGCTTAAAACATTAATTTAACTTGTTTGATCATGCATGAAAATAGTACAGATGGATAGATTGGATTTTTCTGATCATTTTTCATATATAATTTGTCCAATTTGGAGTTACAGAATAAAAGTTATGAATTTTTGAAGTTTAAATAATATTCTGGAATTTCCTGATTTAATTTAAATCCAGAAATTCAATTACTGCGTCAGCCTGACGTCACAGTGACGTCAGCAGGTCAACAGGGCTGGCTCGGGTCAAACCTGACGTGTGGGGTCCACACGTCAGTGACACAGGGGCTAATCCCGCGTTGACCCGGGCTGGTTAGCTTTGACTAAGCCCTGGGGCCCACTTGTCAGCGTCAGTAGGTGGGGGGGTTAGTGACTAATTAACTAGGCCACGTCAGCCCGCCGGAGTTCTGGCCGGCGGCGACCATTAGCGCGGCGGCGAGAGTGGTTTTGGTCATTTCGGCCACCAAACGGACCGCGGAGGCCACCGGAGTGGAGCTGAGGACAACCCGCAGCTCTTGGCGGAGCCCGTTGGGGTCGGGGTGGCCGGAGTCGACGGCGGCGAGCTCGGCTGCGGCCGCCGGGGTTCGGTCGTGCACGGGAACGGTGCTGGAGCTCGAAGTCGAGCAATACGAGGCGCTAGGGATGCTCTACGGGGTTCTGTGAACTCGTTGGACTCGCCGGGGTGACCAAATGGTCACCGGAGCTGCGTCGACGGCGAGCTCGGCGACGGCGGAGGTTCGGCCGTGGTGGGGAGGAGGCTACGGTGAGGGAACGAGGGGGAGAAGAGGGGGAAACGGTGGCGTAGCTCACCGCGGTTGCAGTGGGCGTCGAAGCGGGCTCGGGGACGCGCTGGAGACGGCGAATTCGACGGCGACGGTGGTCGGAGCCCGAAGAGGGGAACGGCGACGTGGCGGCGATGCAGGGCTTCCGGGGACCCGTGGAGCGGTGGGGAGGAAGAGGGAGTCGAGGCGGAGCTCCTGAGCTAGTCGGGGAAGCGAGGGGTGGTCGGAGACGGTGGCTATGGCGAACGGCGGCGACGGTGGTCTTCGGCCGTGAGAGAGAGAGAGCGAGGGAGAGCCGGGGGAGAGTGAATGGGGTGTCGGCGAGGTCGGGGCGACGACCAGAAGACGATCCACGCGGCGCAACGGCGACCAGGGCGATGCAGAGAGGCTGGGTGGTGCGTGGCGAGCTCGGGCGCGCCATGCTCACCTCCCTGCCTGCTCTGGCAAGGGGAAGCAGCTGGCTGGCACGGGCCAGCACAGTGCTGGGCCGGCTGGGCTGGGCAGGTAGGTCCAGGTAAGTCTACTCCTTTTATATATTTTTCTGTTTTATGTTTTTATTTAATATATCTGCAACTTTGTTGAATTAAATAAAATACCTAGGCAACTCCAAAAATCACCAAACTACTCCTGGTCCATAGTTGGATTATTTCCAACATGAAACATTTTAGTTTGGAGATATTTGAGCATTTAAATATTTTATATTATTTTAAATGCCCAAATTCAAATATTTATGATTTAATTCAAAAACCTTAGGATGGCCTAGGAAAATGTGCACCACTTTTGGCAGAGGTTCTGAACCAAGGCAAAAATGATGGGCATTTTAGAAGGGCATTTCAGGTTCATTGAAAAATTATTTTAGTAACCCTAGTTGGTTTCAGAGGGGGCTGGGGGTTCTGTCATCCCCATTTCAAGTTTCTGATGAAAGAGTAAACATGATGCAACACTCTAATGCATGACTAGCTAGGGTGTGACACCCATGCTACCTGGGAATGATGCAGCCCTGAGGGTGCTCCCAACTGAAATGAAACTTGAAAGATGTAACTCGATATCGTTGCAGAGTGAGTGTTGGAGTAGCTGGTGACACGTGGTGAAGAAGCCAATCCTCACGAGCCTTCGGAGCCCTGAGCCTTGGGAGGCTCTGGATGTCCGGGTGGCTCGGCAAGGTCCATCTCCATCTCCTCCAAGAGCGCACGGTGCTTGGCCACCTGAGCCTCCAAAATGCTCCTGATCAGGCGCTGGTGAGCAACAGCCACATTCGGCAGGCCATGGCATGCGAACGTAGCTGTGAGGTGGACCCTCGAAGCATCCCACGCGCGATGGCCAGAAGCACTCCTGAGACGCGACTCGATTGAGCCCTAGGTAGTCGATGCAGACACGCAACCCGCCATCCTCGCCTAGATGGGGAGCTACGCCGGGCAGGCGGCGGTTGGCGCGCATGACTCTCTACTCCTACAGGTCCTCAGTGACCTTGGTGATGAACTCCTAAGGGTTGGGCCCTCCTTGCCTCATGCCTTCCCGAGGGGAACATGCCGCGAAGCACGCCTCCAAGTGGTGCCCGAGCGCCTCCCTCGTGATCTTGGCAAAGTCAGTGGCCCTCCAGGAGAGGGCCCCCGAGCCTTGCCCGAGGAGGGCGCCGGGCACGCCTTCCTATGCGATGGAGGGAGGCGCCCCTTGGATGGGCGCGGATCCTGGCGCGGTGCCATCGGAGGTGCCTTGAGCTGGGTGATGTCTTCTTCTTGCGAGCTGCCTTGGGAAGGTTCCCACTCTTGCTGTCTGGGTCTGTCGGATTTTGGGTTCCGACAGACCCTTGAGGTTCGAAAACTGGGGTGCAAGCGGAGATCACACCCCCAGCCTACTCATGTCTCACAGCCTCGCTAGGATCTAAACTACATGAAGAACAACACAAAGGACACGAGATTTATACTGGTTCAGGCCACCATTGTGCTGTAATACCCTACTCCAGTGTGTGGTGTGGTGGATTGCCTCTAGGGCTGATGATGAACAATACAGCGGAAGAACAGCCTCGCGAGGGTCTGTTCTTATGGTGGTGTTGTCCCTTCGGAGGGGTCGATTCGAGATGCCTATCTAATCTCTAGATGTTTTCCCACTGTGGTGGCTAGTCCTATTTATAGGCGAAGGCCCCGGACCTCTTCCCAAATATTGAGCGAGAAGGGCGCCAACAATTGGCCATTTTGTAGGGGAACATCTAGTACACTTATCCTGACTAAAGTTGGTCCTCGCCTGCCAAAGACCCTGACGATGACGCTGGCTTGGGCTCCACGATGACCTCCGTTCTGCCGTCCAGCTGGTCTTGGTCTTGTTGCACCGAAATGGTTGCCTTTGCTTGATACCCTTGCCTGCGCTTGCCCCCTTTGCACCAAAGGGGAAACAAGGACTCTGCGCAGGCCGGCGCCCGCCTGGCCTTGGTCATCATGCCTTGCGTCACAGGCACCTCGTGAGGTACCCCGCCGTGATCTCTCGGCCTCCTCACGAGCCAGCCTGACGAGGCCGTGCCTGAGGAATCCTCCTATGGTCCTTCCCCGCGAGGCTTCGACCCTCGCAAGGGTCTTGAGCATTTGTTGATGAAGATGGGCCGTGCTGGGCCACTCCTTGAGCCACACAGCAGGCCACAGGCAGGCAAGTCTGGGTACCCCCGTTCTCAGAACGCCGACAGTAGCCCCCGGGCCCAAGGCGCGCTCGGACTTCACTTAGCAGAGAAGCGAAGAGGCAAGTGCAAAGCGCCGCGGGGCCCAATAGCCTGCGGCCTTGGGCGCCGCGTGGCGGTTGATTGGACGTGGGCGTCCCTGTTCCCCCACGCCTCCTTATTTTGCGCCCAGCTAGCCGGACCCGTGGGTGCACACAATCTCCCCTCTTCTTGTTGCTAGCACGCCTCCTTCTTTTCCTTCTCTCGAGCCCCAGCCTCTACCTCCAATCCAATCTCGAATCCTCCCCCTTCCCGTCGCCATGGCTCCGACCAAGAAGGGGAAAGGGCAAAAGTTGGTGCCTTCATCCGGCCCGTCGCCGTCGACGGCTCCCGCTGTTGATAAGTCGATCATACTCAACCTAGAAGGCTTGGACAAGGTCAGTTCTGCCATTGCCACCATCGTCAACGAGTGCGGGAGGACAACGGTCTGGCCCGCGTCTCACTATTCTGTTGATAGGATAGCCACCGAGGTCCAGTACTTCGCTGACGCCCTATGGTCGGGATTGGTTCCCCCCTTTTTTGATTTCTTCAATGTCGTTCTTTCCCATTACTAGATCCACATGATGCATTTGGGTCCCGAATCCATTGCTCTTCTTGCTGTTTTCGCCTTTGTTTGCGACGCGATGATGGGCATCCCTCCTTCAGTTGCTTTGTTGCGCCATTTCTTCTCATTGCGCCTCAGCGACCCCACCCAACGCTCTGGGTGCGTGAGCTTCCTTGCCGCGCCAGAAACATCGGCTTTGGGAATTGATTTCAGACTTCCTTCGCCTGCGACTGGGTTCCGAGAGCGGTGGCTGTACGTGGATGTCGGAGTACTCAGCCCCCTGCTCTCGGAGCCCACCTTGCCTGCTATCCCCAATTCGGGCTGGGTCCAGGAGACGCTCACGAGCCCCCGGCTCATCTTCGTCTGGCGTCGCTTCGCGTACTTGAGGGCGCTTGGCGTGACGATGCCCAAGGTGGTGAAGGAGTTCATCTTGTGCCGCATTGCCCGTCTCCAGCGCCATTCCCGCTGGATGTGGTCCTTCGGGGGACGTGAAGACCGCATGAGGCTCCAGGAGGAAGATCTGACGCCTGAAGTGCTGAAGAAGGTTCTCATGATCCTCACTAGTGACCCTTCTCCTGGCAGCATCCGGCATGGTGGCGCCCTGCTGTACCTCTGCTCGAGCAGGGGTGACTTTGTGAAGAAGATGCCCAGCTTCGATGAATGGGGGCTGCGCCCCGCAGGCCTAAGGGGGCCCCGCGAGAACCCAGTCGTGGTGGTTGCCCTTCCGGTTGCCCACGACGGTCCCTTCTCGAGTGGTGGAGCTGGGAGGCAGGGGCTGCCGGGGGCTGAGGCAGCCGCTATCATGATGACGACGCCAAGTGGAACTCCCGAGGCGGCATCTCCTGAGGTCCGTCCTGCGGTGGTAGAGGGGGCTGAGCCGCAGCCCGCAGCCCCAGTGGCAGAGGCTTCTGATGCCCCAGCCACCCTCCATGGTGTGGCGCCTAGCAGCGGGCGCCAAGGCGATGCCCCCGACGTTGACCTCATCGGCGCTTCTTCCTCGTTGCAGGCTGACCCTTGCACCAAGCTCCTGGGCCACTTCCGAGTGGACTTCGAGGCTCTCCGAAAGAGGAGGGAGGCCTTGGGTGATGATTACCCTTGCCGCCTATTGAAGCGTAGGAAGTACTTAGCCATCAATGAGTAAGCCTTTCCCTTTCTCTGTCCCTTACTTTCCTGCTGTTTCAACTGACTATCGCCCTACAGAGCCCTTCCTGCCGAGTTCGCGGAGATGGCTGAGGAGCCATCCCTCCAAGCCCCGCCCTCTCCACCTCCCCCAAGCGCCCCAGGCTCCAGCACTGCCTTTGTGGTGAGGCCGGTCGGAGAGGCGGGCCATCCTGTGATGCGTCCCGATCCTGCGTACCCTGCGACCATCCTTCACGGGCCCTCCCAAAGCATAGCCAGCCAGCCCTGGGTTCTTCGACTTGTTGTGGACGGCGTCGGGCTGAGTTTGGCCCTGCGGTCTTCCTCGGAGGGCGAACTGGTTCCGGGCCAGGCTTCTGGCTAGGCGCGTCCGGTCATCGCGAGGGCGCCAGCCCCCAGCCCCCTGCCCGAAGGGGGCGTGCTGGTCCGTGGCCCTCTCCGCACGCCCGAGGCGGAAGGCGATGCAGAAGACGTGCTCGAGTGCGCTCGGGAGCGCCGTGCCCTCCACCAAGGGTTCGTCCGGAGGGCGGCGGACGCGGTGAGCCATCTTGGTGTAGAGCTCGCTGATGAGGACGCACGCCTTGAGGCCGAGGGCCTGCGCCTAGCTAAGGAGAGGCGCAAGCTGAAGGTAGCCGTTGCTCTTGTGCGCCACCAGCGTGACCTCGACAATGAGAAGCGTGAGGTGTCGCTGGTAGCTTCTCGGGAGGTCTGCTCCCGCACCGTCTTGGAGGCTCAGGAGGCTGACCGTCGGTGGAAGGTCGCAGAAGAGCGGGCGTGGGAGCTCCGGGCCTAGAGTAGCTCCCTGGAGGAGCAGGTGGAGTTGCGTGAGGCGGCCCTTGAATCGATGGAGGGGACTTCGGCCGACCGGGCGGAGCTCTAGAGACGCGAGGAGGCACTAACAATGGAGTCCACTGAACGCACCCTGGACCTTGAGCGGTAGGAGATGAGGGAGCTCATGGTGGTGCGGGCGGAGGATGACGTTGCTGAGAGGGAAGCCCGAGCCGCAGAAGAGGTTGATCTCCGGGTGGCGGCAGCCCGCTTGAACCTTGAGCGTGAGCTCGAGGAGAGGCTAGAGTTGATCAAGGTTGAAGCAGAGGGGAGGACCGCCGCCTTGAAGGCCAAGCTGGATGAAGTGACGCGGCGCGGGGACGACACCCGAGCCGCTCTTGGCGCGGCATAGGCAGAACTGGCTTCCTCCCGCGCCAAGGTGCTTCTTCTCCTCCAAAGGGTGGATGTGGCCGAGGCTGTTGTGCAGTGGAACGAGGACGAGATACGCCAGCGGCAGACCTTGGAGCACGTGCACAGCCCCATGCTCCGCGAGCTCCGGGAAAGAGCCAACACAGCCTTGGGTATCATCTGCGAGGCAGCCGTTGGGTAACCTCGTGTGGTCAACTATGCTGGTAACCTTCAGTTCTTCACCAACATGGTGACGCAGCTGGAGGCTCGATCGGGCAGAGCCGACAGGTTGGTGGAGGAGAGGAGCCGTGCCCTGCTAGGGCATGCTTTTTCTCGCATCTTCAGTCATCTCCAGAACATGGATCGCCATTTCGACTTTGACGCCGCCATCGCACCGGTACCCCTGGCGATCCGGGCCGATCTGGCGCGTTGGGTGGAAGACAATGTGGACGCCCTTGTAAGGGCTTTCACCACCGACGACGATGGCGTGGTCATGGCCGCTGATGAATGCGGAGTGGTGAACGACCCAGGTGCTGTCAGCGGCGGCGCAGAAGGCGATGGCGAAGCCAGTGATGCCAGTGGCGACTCCGGAGGTGTCCCTGAGGATGCATTGGGGGATTTATCCGATTGACCGCATGATGTTCCTGCTTTTATCTTGCGGAGAGAGAGTTTGGGCTTGGCCCAGAGGATTGTAAGAGCATTTTGGGAGGGGGAGCCCCTCATGTAAAAACATGCAGTTAGCATATTTGTAGACATGATATCACCTGTGTGCCTGCGCCAGTCGACCGGTCTCGTGGCGAGTCGACTGGCTTGTTTACCTTTGACTCGTATGGGCCCCTAGCCTGCAGGGGCCATGGTGTCATGAGTGTCTCCTGAATGAGCCTGTTGAACCTGCAAGGAGAACCTCCTAAGAGGGCGTGGCGACGGCAGTCTGGGCTGCGCGCATGCTGGGCCTAACCTAGCTCGCGAGGGGCTCACGAGGGGAGGCGGCTAAGGCCGGACGGATGCAAAGCGGTGACCAGAACACGAGAGATTGCTCGAACGAGACTAAACACCCCTTCCCCGAACACAAGCAAGTCTCAAGCTCAAATCCAACTTAAATCCGAATAGGGAAAAGCAACAACCAAGGGGAAAAGAAAGGAAAGCAGAAAAAGCCGCGTCCGACACCTAGTCTAGTCTTCGACGTCTTCTCACCAGCGCGGAGCTAAGTGCTGCCACTGGGCATGGGCGGGAGCCCCCGAGGCCCGAGGGCGGCTCTCCGGAGACTCCGGGGCATGTACAACCCCACTCATTATTAAATGAGAGTGTCACGGGGCGGCGAGCTTCACAGGCACTGGGCCTTCTTCATAGGTACCGGCCTTGCTTCATATCGCCAGACGAGGGCCCCGCCTTGCGCCACACTCTAGTGCCATCGACGACAGCTGGAGTCCGAGGATGCCGCCGATGGGGTAGAGCGGTCGCCAGCGGTTCCCTGGACGACCACGGGTCCTCTGCCGGGGGTAGGCCCTGAGGCACCTCCCTGGCAGAGGGCCTACCTCCTGAGGACGCCTTGCTCCGAACGCCGTGTTGGTGAAGCCGGATCCCGGCCCCTCTCCTGCAGCCCCCGGTGCCCTCCTCCTGAGGGGTAGGAAGCTGCAGGATTGGGGCATCCCTCCGCCGCGACGACCTGTACCTCCTGCGACCCACGGTTAGCGTATGCTTGCTCCTGAGGAATTAGCGGTACCCGATAATCGCTGCCTCCAGCGCGGTCGACGGGGCTTTCCCGGGGCTCCTAAAAGAGCTCAGCTTCGGGTGTCTCTTCCCCCCAACTTGGGCCGAGGAACGAGCTGTGATCTTCCTCCTGCGCGTGCCCTTGATCCATCATGTGGGGCACATACTCCTCCGGGGCTGCCACCCCGAACGCTTCGCTGTAGTGCCCCATGTGCCATGCAGCCCTGCTTGAGGCGCCCACCTGGGGGTGGTGGCGCGATGGCCCGCTGGGACCATGGGCCGTGGCGAGACCTCCTTCGCTGGCCGGGGGCGGAGGCAGCAACATTGGTGACTAGGTGCTGGCGGCCAGGGTGGTGTTGGACTGGCCCTGGAACCCGCTCGGGGCTGTGCGGGCGCGCGTGGGGCTTCCGTGCGATCCGCCTTGGGCCTGAGGGGGCAGCTGGGTGCAGAAGGGGTCAGCCCCCGAAGCGGCGGAGCCCAGAAGCTCTGCCACCCTCTCCAGTAGCACGTCGCGGCCGCCCTCTAGCAGTCTGCATTGCAGCAGCTCTCGTGCTACCATGAGCGTAGCCCTTGAGTTCGCCTGCTCTCGCCGTGAGTACGGCGCCGCGGCCGCGGTGTGGCTCGAGGCCCTGGCTGCCGACCGCACCTGCCGTGGCATGAGAGGTGGTGCCGCTTGACCGCGTCGCCCGCGGCCCGCAGCGCCCTACAGACCGCGGCCATGCCGCCCAGGGATCGAGATTGCCCATTGGGTCGCCAGACATGTTGATGATGGTGCGACGGGCGGCGAAACACGAGGCGACGGAAGGCGGATTCCGGTGCACCCCTACCTGGCGCGCCAAATGTCGGATTTCGGGTTCCGGCAGACCCTTGAGGTTCGAATACTAGGGTGCACGCGGAGATCACACCCCCAGCCTACTAATGTCTCACCGCCTCGCTAGGATCTAAACTACACGAAGAACAACACAAAGGACACGATATTTATACTGGTTCAGGCCACCATTGTGGTGTAATACCCTACTCCAGTGTGTGGTGCGGTGGATTGCCTCTGGGGCTGTTGATGAACAATACAAGGGAAGAACAGCCTTGCGAGGGTCTGTTCTTATGGTGGTGTTGTCCCTTCGGAAGGGTCGATTCGAGATGCCTATCTGATATCCAGATGTTTTCCCACTATGGTGGCTAGTCCTATTTATGGGCGAAGGCCCGGGGCCTCTTCCCAAATATTGAGCAGGAAGGGCGCCAACAATTGGCCATTTTGAAGGGGAAAATCTAGTACACTTATCCTTACTAAAGTTGGTCCTCGCCTGCCAAAGACCCTGACGATGACGCTGGCTTGGGCTCCACGATGACCTCCGTTCTGCCATCCCGCTGGTCTTGGTTTTGTTGCACGAAAATCGTTGCCTTTGCTTGATACCCTTGCCTACGTTTGCACCCTTTGCACCAAAGGGGAAACAAGGACTCTGCGCAGGCCGGCGCCCTCCTGGCCTTGGTCGTCATGGCTTGCGTCACGGGCACCTCGTGAGGTACCCCGCCTTGATCTCTCCGCCTTGTAGCCTGACGAGGCCATGCCTGAGGAAGCCTCCTATCGTTCTTCCCCGCGAGGCTTGGCCCCTCGCGAGGGTCTTGAGCATGTGTCGATGAAGATGGGCCGTGCTGGGCCACTCCTTGAGCCACGTCGCAGGCCGTAGGCAGGCAAGTCTGGGTACCCCCGTTCCCAGAACGCCGACAGGGTCCTCAATTGATGCGGCTTCGAAGGCACGCTCGAGAGAGCACACCGCATCCTTCTCTTCACAGGGGACTGTGATGACTCTGCCGCTTCCCGGCATCTTGAGGACATTGTAACCATGGTGAGTCACTGCCATGAACTTGGCCATGGCTGGATAATCGAGGATGGCATTGTACGGCAAGCGAATGTGGGCAACATCGAAGTCGATGAGCTCGGTACGGTAGTTCTTTCGCTGTCCAAAGGTGACAGGGAGGCGGACCTGCCCTATCGGAGTGGTGGAACCATCAGTGACTCCTGAGAAAGGCTTGGTCGGCTGAAGCTGGTCATACGTCACTTGGAGATTGTTGAACATCTCGACGGACAGAACGTTGAGTCCTGTGCCTCCATCAATGAGGGTCCTGGTGACTTGCACATTGCTGTTGACTGGGGAACAGAGCATCGGGAGGAAACCGGCTGTTGCTGCACACTTGAGCTGATCCGCTGAGCTGAACGTGATGGCACACGTGGACCACCTGAGAGGGCGCATGGCCTCAAGCTTGGGGAGGACTGAATTCACCTCGCGAGCAAACTGCTTGAAGATGCGCTGAGAGGCTGGGGCCTGGGCACCGCCCAAGATGCAAGCGATAGCACGCGGCTCCTGGAATCCCCCAGCCCCCTCGTCCTAGTGATGGTCGTCATTCCTTCTTGACGGTGGTGGCAGAGGAGGAACACCTGCGTTGCCTTGCGGGCGATCCTCACGAGGATGATCCCTCCAAGCCCCCACGCGAGGCTGGTCCTGCCAGCAGTCCTCGCGAGGCCGGTCACACCACCCTTGGCGAGGGCCACGGTCGTCCCATCGTCCTCCACCTGTTCCTCCGCCTCGGCCATAGCCCCTATCGTTGCGCTCGGGGCGTCAACCGACACGTCCTTCTCGCACGGCCCTGAGCTCTTGGCATTTGTTGGTGTTGTGGGTGTGGAGGTCGTGGTACACGCAGTACCGGCTGCCCTTGGACGACTCCGGCTGGTCCCTGCCACGCTTCGTATCTGGCTCTGCTGCGAGCATATCTGCTCCTTTGCACTTCACGTCCTTGCCCTTGCTTTCTTCTCATCTGGGTCAGCGGCTGGGAGCTTGAGAAGGGAGAGGCGTCCCTCCTCAACCCTTGCGCACTTGGTCTCCTGGTTGAAGAGCTCTAGAGATATGCACAGATCCTCGTGGATAGCCAGCTCCTCCTTCATCCTGGCGTCTCGGAGGCTGTCAGAGAACGCTGAGATGATGGCCTCCTCAGTTACCTTGGGAATCTTGAGGCGAGTGTTGTTGAAGCACTGGATGTACTTCTGCAGGGTCTCTCTGGGTTGCTGCTTGATGTGGCACATGTCACCCATGACCAGAGGACGGTCGCGAGTGCCCTGGAAGTTGGCGATGAAGCGGGTGCACATCTCGTCCTAGGAGGAGATCGTGTCAGGAGGCAGGTTCAGGAGCCAGGTGCGGGCACCGTCTTTGAGAGCCATTTGAAACCAATTCGCCATGACCTTTTCGTCTCCGTTGACTGCTCCGATACCCAGCTCGTAGAGCTGCAGGAACTTCGCGGGGTCGGCAGTGCCGTTGTAGCGAGGAGGCAGATCCGGCTTGAACTTGCCCGGCCAGGCGACACTGCATAGCTCGATGGTGAAGGCGCGACAGCCTGTGGTGGCCATCGGTGCTCTTTGCTGACGCGGGGCTTGCTCCTGGGGTTTCCCACACGCTGCCGCCAGTGCCAACGCAGGGTCTTAACGTGCTGGCGTAGGGATGCGGTCATGACGTGCCGGTGCAGGAAGAACACGAGCACCTTCTTGGGGACAAGGGATTTCTTGGCAGCTCCTTTCTTGTCGCACGGGCGCTGGACGCGGTGGGTCTCGTCCAGGGGCCGCACGCCTTGGAGCCAGGGCGCCTTCTTGGGGAGGAGGTGGCGGAGGCACCTCCTGAGCTGCATCGCCTGCGGAGGACGGAGGGCGAGGCAGCGAGAGGGACGGCGCAGGGGAGCCCCCCTGCGGTGCTGACGAGCTCGGTGATGCGAGCGAGACACTCCTCATAGAGGTCCTCGACGGTACGGTAGTGCAGGAGCTCACGTGCCAGGTCCAACGCGGTGTGCACGTTCGTGGGAGCGCGAAGGGCGTGTGTCGACGAACCAGCTGGACTCAGCCACAGGGTGGCAGTGCAGCCTTCCCGCCGCATCAAGGGATGCAGCAACGACGCTTGCTACTCGTTCCCCGCTGGGCCGGCGGCGGCATGGGTGGCAGTCGACGGGGAACGACGGGGCGGCCCACCGACGGGAGCCGTCTGGGCGACGTGGGCAGCAAGAGCAACCCGCCGCTCGGCGCGAGCTCGGCGAGCATCAGCCATGGATGTGACGAACGATCGAACGCGGAACAGCGGAAGAAAGATTCTGGCGCACCCCTACCTGGCGCACAAAATGTCGGATATCGGGTTCCGGCAAAACCCTTAAGGTTCGAACTCTGGGGAGCGCGCGAAGATCTTTCCCCTACCGATCCACGTCCGAACGCCTCGCTGAGAAACTAAGCTAAACAATGAACAACACAAGGGACACAAGATTTATACTAGTTCGGGCCACCATTGCAGTGTAATACCCTACTCCAGTGTGTGGTGTGGTGGATTGCCTCAGGGGCTGATGATGAATAGTACAAGGGGAAGAACAGCCTCGTGAGAGGTGTTCTTGAGCTGGTGCGGTGTTCTACTTGGGATGGATCTTCCCGCCTCTAGATGAGATGAGAACTCGATGCCCTCTACTGTGGTGGCTAGCCCTATATATAGAGGCCCTGATCCTCTTCCCAAATATTGAGAGGGAAGGGCGCCAACAATGGCCATTTTGAAGGGGAACATCTAGTACAAGTTATCCTGACTAAAGTTGGTCTTCGGCTGCCAAAGGCACTGGCGATGACGTCGTCTTGGGCTCCACGGTGACCTCCATCCTGTTGCTCTGCTGGTCTTGGTCTCGTTGCACCTAAATGGTAACCTTTGCCTAATGCCTCGGTACTCTGTGCCCGTGCTTTCCCCCTTTGCACCAAAGAGAAAACAAGGACACTGCACAGGCCGGCGCCCGCCTGGCGCCCGCCTGGTCTCGATTGTCATGGCTTGCGTCACGAGCACCTCGCGAGGTACCCTTGCCTTGATCTCTCCGCGTCCTCGCGAGCCTGCCTGGTGAGGCCGCTCCTGAGGAAGCCTTACATCGCCTGCCCCGCGAGGCTTGGCCCCTCGCGAGGGTCTTGAGCTTGAGTCGATGAAGATGGGTCGTACTGGGCCACCACTTGAGCCACACCGCAGGCCGCAGGCAGGCAGGTCTGGGGACCCACGTTCCCAAAACACCGACAACCGTGTTTATCTTCACAAGCTTCTAAAGAAGCCATCATATGAGCTGCTAACTGGTAAGAAGCCAAACGTCAATTACTTCAGAGTATTTGGTGCTAGGTGTTGGATCAAGGATCCACATCACACTTCAAAATTTGCACCGAAAGCACACGAAGGTTTTATGCTTGGATATGGAAAGGATTCGCACTCCTACAGAGTCTTCAACCTATTTCACTATATACTGGTTGAAACTGTGGATGTGCGGTTCGATGAGACTAATGACTTGCAAACAGAGCACCTGCCAAATGTGCTAGATGAAGTTCCTCCTAGTGAATCTATCAAGCTCATGGGTGCTGGAGAAATCATACCTTCAGAAGCTCAGGCTGAAGACGAACTCATCATTGCACCAAATTAATCTTAAGACAATTCTCAGTTTGAAGTCAATGCTGAAACTGAAGACAATGATCTGCTAGGGCAAAATCTTCGCCCAGTTCATCCCCATGTTGCAAATGAAGTACATATTGAGAAGATAATTGATAGCATCAATGCACCTGGTCCACTCACTCGTTCAAGAGCAACACAACTAGCAATTTTTTGTGGGCACTTTGCATTTGTCTCTATATCTGAACCCAAGAAAGTGGCTGAAGCCTTTATGGAACCTGAATGGATTCAAGCTATGCAAGAATAGCTTCATCAGTTTGAGCTGAACAATGTATGGGAAGTGGTCAAGTGTCCTGATCCTCGCAAGCACAATATCATTGGCACCAAATGGATCTATCGCAACAAACAAGATGAGCATGGTCAAGTTGTTAGAAACAAGGCTCGTCTAGTTGCTCAAGGCTACACTCATTAGAAGGAATTGACTTTGATGAAACATTTGCTCCTGTGGCAAGGCTTGAAGCCATTCACATACTGCTAGCCTATGCCAAGCATCACAACATTCTTCTATACCAAATGGATGTGAAGAGTGCCTTTCTCAATGGCAAGATTGAAGAAGAAGTGTATGTTGCACAACCACCTGGCTTTGAAGATCCAAAACATCCTGATATGGTATACAAGCTCAACAAGGCACTCTATGGCCTCAAACAAGCTCCTCGCGCTTGGTATGACACACTCAAAGACTTCCTGAAGAGCAAAGGCTTCAAACCTGGTTCTCTAGATCCGACACTCTTCACAAAGAAATATGACGGTGAACTGTTTGTGTGTCAAATCTATGTGGATGACATTATCTTCGGCTGCACTGACAAAAGATACAGTGATGAGTTTGGGCACATGATGCAGGAGCAATATTAGATGTCCATGATGGGTGAACTGAAATTTTCTCCTTGGTCTTCAAATCCGTCAGCAGGGGAATGGAATCTTCATATCACAAGAGAAATACCTCAAAGACTGCCCGAAGAAGTTTGGGATGCAAGACTACAAAGGATACACGACGCCAATGCCAACCAAAAGTCCTCTGGGTCCTGACGACAATGGTAAAGAGTTCGATCAAAAGGTATACTGCTCCACGATTGGTTCTTTACTTTTACTTATGTGCATCTAGGCCAGATATAATGCTTAGCGTTTGCATGTGTGCCCGATTCCAAGTGGCACCAAAGGAGTCGCATCACCTAGTGGTGAAGCGAATACTTCGATATTTGGCTTACACCCCAACAATAGGATTATGGTATCCAAAGGGATCAACATTTGATCTGATTGGATATTCTGATGCTGATTATGCTAGTGACAAGGTTGATCGCAAGTCCACCTCTGGAACATGTCACTTTCTTGGTCGATCTCTTGTCTGTTGGTCTTCAAAGAAGCAGAACTGTGTATCACTCTCCACTGCTGAATTTGAATACATTGCTACTGGATCGTGCTGTGCTCAGCTTCTTTGGATGAAGCAAACACTCAAGGACTATGGCATCAACACGAAAAATGTACCACTCTTCTGCGACAATGAAAGCGCCATCAAGCTTTCCAAGAATCCAGTTCAGCACTCGAAGACAAAGCACATTCAGATCCGTCATCACTTTCTCAGAGATCATGTCAACAACGAAGATATTGACATCATTCACGTCAACACTGAAGAGCAATTGGCAGATATCTTCACTAAGCCCTTGGATGAGAAAAGGTTTTGCAAGTTGTGGTGTGAGCTAAATATCTTAGAATCCTCAAATGTCCTATAATTGGACACACATCCTAACACTTATGCATGTTGGCCACTTAGATGTGCAACACACGAAGTAATGTATATGTTCAATCAATGAGGACATACCCTCTGAGTGTGAATACATTAATATGGAATTTGACTTCAGAGCGCCATGATAATTGTGCGCCATGTATGGGTCTAATACTTCCTATATGGTGGGTAACGCCACCACCAAATTCTTATTGAAGTGTTTCTCTTGGTGTTATGGTTGCATAGTCTTGGCATTTGGTTTGTCTTCAACATTGATTTGTCTTCATGATTTATCTTCAAAATGTTGAGTTGGTCTTCATTCTTGAATCTTATAGCTATGTCTTCATTCTTGAATCTTTATTGATCTAAGTGAATGTGATCGGACCCTAACCTATTATGTGCTTCTACCCCAATTCTATCTGTCCAAATCATATGCATTCTATTGAAACCTGTCGAGTGTCTTCTCTGAGTCCTTGTCAGCAGAGGACAATCGACAAACATTTAAATCTGTTTTAATGTTGTATCCTTATTGCCTGAAAACCGGAGAAGCCAGAATGACCACCCGACAATCCAAGCGTGTGTGGGAACATGTAACAACTTTCAATGAGTTCATTGCATGCCACGTGTCTCTCAGATGTGAACCGCCAGGGGCACCTGCATAATTGCACTGCGCCGCCCTCCTCCTTATAAATACTCACCCGTCTGGTCAATATCTGTTCTTCCACCTCGCCTCCTCACACAAACCCTAGCGCCTCCGCTACTCGCGTCGATGCCGGAGATGAAGCGCTTAGCTGCCGCGACCTCTTCGATGCCGTCCTCACGTAGGCCACGGAAGTGGTCCTCTCCATCGTCGATGTACGTGTCCTCCACAGCCAAGTTAGGGCACGGAAGATTGAACTACTCAGCCTCTCTTCCAACCACGTCTAGCAGTTTGCAAGCGGTAATTAAATCTTACTTTTTACTACCTTTTTGACCCGTCAAATCCATCCACTTCAACCAAGAGTGGTTTCTTCACTTCCAAATCTGGATTTGTTCTCATCTGCATCTCATACCATGCCAAGTATATTCACTTATGCTTCATAACTAGTTAGATTCCTCACTTGTACTTATTCATGGATTCGTACAAATCTGGAACCAACTCTCTCCACATAAGTGAATGTCTTCGCACCATGAGGTCAATGTCTTCAAAATCTTCTGAGAAGGCATATGACCTCTTCCCCTTCGCTCACATCCCTAATGCTGTCACAGGTACATGTCCGTGGGAGAATCCTTTGGTTCTCATAGTCTGCATTCATTTGCAGAATACTTACAGCATCACATTGAATCACCTGAAGCCAGTTCTTGTCTGACCAGTAGAAGGAAGCCCTTCACTGTGTTGAAGCAAATCAGTCTGAATATTATGGCTTCAGAAAAGTCTGCACGAAAGGGTGGCAGGCAACACCGTGGCAACACTGCACTCGATCTGCCTCCTGATCTGTATGAGCAGTACAAGTCAGATCCAGAAGAAAACTACAATCAGCACCAGAACCGGATTCAGTGGATCCAAAGATATTGGCTGAGGAATGGTTCAAGTACAAGTTCTTCACGCCTGAATACGCTGAAAAGAATGCCATCAAGTGGCCCTGGGGTGACTGTCTATACCGCGGCTTGGTGCTGAAGAGCAAGGCTAAAGCCATTGGGAAGAAATTCTATCCTTGCATGGTCAGAGGACCACAGCCTGAAGCCGCCGAACCGTCATCTCTATTATAGTGTCGTGACGACAATCTGTTCAAGCGCAACTATCAGTTTGCTAAAGATTCAGCTGCTAAGAACCAGAAGGAGTTTTGGCTCAACTTCAACCCTGGCCCCTCCGCTAAAAGGTCTGATGGGACACATGAAGCTAATGAGAACATGATTGGCCCCTTCGCCAATTTTGGTGGTCTTCTGTCTCACATTGCTGCTCAGAGAGCAGCAGTGGATCAATCAGGTGATGAAGCTAATTCTGAAGATGCTCCCTTGCTTCCAAAGGAGAAGAAGAAGAAGAAGAAGAAGGCAAAAGCTTGAAAGCCATCTTCTTCACCAAAAGCTTCAACAAGGAAGGCTCTAAAGACTGCACTCCTGAATCCAGTGTGCAGTCCGAAGACTTACCTCACGTCTCCAAGAGGACCAAGAAGCCATTGCCCAAGAAGGCCACTGGGCAACCCCTAACTCCGTTTGATGTTCTGCACAATGAAGGTGAAGCCATTGATCTGTCCATTGATGATGATCTTGGTGATGATGCTCTAGAAATGCTTATTAAGAGCAAGCAAGAGGCAGAAATCTTCAATGATCTACCCCTCTTTGATGTTGATATTCTGAATAACTTCATCGATGAGTGGTTCGACAACCAGGACATCAGTATTGATGATCTTCAACTCCCTGTGGACATCAGCGTCACCTTCCATGGAGCCATAGCTGGTGAATTGGCCTTGGCTCAGAAGATTGTTGAGATGAAAACCAAGATTGATTATGAGAAGGCTCACTTCAAGAAAAACATGGCCAAGCTTAGCGTGGCAGATGTTCAAATCTTCAAGAAGATGTTGCATGACCTCAAGGAGGAGTTCCACAACAAGCGCACTCAAGCTAAAGGCTCACGAGAGCGCATGAAGTATCTCGCTCAGAAATGCGCTCAAGCTCACAATGAAGCTGAGAAGCGTAAAGCTCTTGGGCGCCCTAGCATCGATCCCAGGATGGCTGTCAAGAAGAAGAAGCCTGCTGCGACCCAAACTGCACCAAGGCCGGTGTAAGGGCATATTTATCCCTAAGGTGTTTTGGTGATTGATGACAATGCTTTTGCGGACTAGTCGTGTGCGTTGAGCTTTTCAGAGATTCATCCTTTGGCACGAGACGATTCCCTCCCCTTGGTGTATTATTCAAGACGGTGCAGCTCTTTCATTTCTATGTTGGTGGACTAGTTTCGTAGGAGTCACCATACTATCAAGAGGGGATCCGCTTTGGTAAGGCTAGGGTGGAATCAACATGTACACATCCTTATCGCACCCGCTGAACCTTTCCGCTTCAGTGGACAACTCATTCCCCCTCTTATGTGCTTTGTCTGGTCCCAGCTGTAGTACCACGGGCCACAGCAGTAGTACCGCTCGAGTGCAACAAGCGGCAGTACCGCTCCTCAGGGGTAGTACCGCTCCTCAGCGGTAGTACCGCTTGGAGCCCTCCGTCGTAGTACCGCTGCAGCTCCGTGCTCCTACCACCTCGACTCGAGGGCCTTTTTCTCGTGTCGGGTTTTGCAGCACTAGTTGCAGCAGTAGAGGCGGTAGTACCGCTCCTAAGCGGTAGTACCGCCCTTACCACCGCGGTAGTACTGCTCAGGGTCCAGGACCTCGCTCCCCTCCTTTGCGTGGCAGTACCGCTAGGTGGGATGGTAGTACCGCTGGCCTCGGTGGTAGTACCGCCCACCCCAGCGGTAGTACTGCTCTGTGCGGGGTTGCTTGGGGGGTAACGGTTGGATTGTTCCCCCCACTATATAAGGGGGTAGTCTTCCCCAAAGTTGACCTACCTCTTCCCCCAAAAGCTCCATTGTTGCTCCAAGCTCCATTTTCGCCCGATCTCTCTCCCTAGCCAATCAAACTTGTTGATTTGCTCGGGATAGGTTGAGAAGGCCCCGATCTACACTTCCACCAAGAGAAATCTGATTCCCCCCATTAATCCCTAGCGGATCTTGTTACTCTTGGGTGTTTGAGCACCCTAGACGGTTGAGGTCACCGCGGAGCCATAGTCCATTGTGGTGAAGCTTCGTGGTGTCGTTGGGAGCCTCCAATTAAGTTGTGGAGATAGCCACAACCTTGTTTGTAAAGGTTCGGTCGCCACCTTCAAGGGCACCAATAGTGGAATCACGGCACCTCGCATTGTGTGAGGGCTTGAGGAGAATACGGTGGCCCTAGTGGCTTATTGGGGAGCATTGTGCCTCCACACCGCTCTAATGGAGACGTACTTCCCTTTAAAAGGAAGGAACTTCGGTAACACATCCTCGTCTTCATCGGCTCCACTCTTGGTTATCTCGTGCCTTTACTTGTGCAAGCTTATTTGTGTTATATCCATTGCTTGCTTGTGCACTTGTTGATTGTTGCATCATATAGGTTGCTCACCTAGTTGCATATCTAGACAACCTACTTTGATGCAAAGTTTAAATTGGTAAAGAAAAGCTAAAAATTGTTAGTTGCCTATTCACCCCCCTCTAGTCAACTATATCGATCCTTTCAATTGGTATCAAAGCCTTGTCTCTTTATTAAGGACTTTGTCGTCCGAAGAGTATGGTTGACACCGTAGACCGTAGGGAGGAGCACTCCGCTGTGAATCCAAGCTCGTATATCGGTGATGGGGGAAGCGCGGTGTCCCGTGAGGAATTCAATGTGGCTTTGGACACATTGAAAACCTCCATGACAACCGAGGTTGAAAGCATGTTTAATAAATTCTTAGAAGGACTTAAACTATCTACCTCGCCATTGAAAGTGGGTGATCCCACTGAAAAGGTGATGGATGCTAACTCCGACAAGGGGGAAGCTACTAGTGAAAAGGATCCTTCTACTACTGGTAGAAATGGCACCGGCATCTTTGCCCATGTGGCACCTCCAGTTTTATGGAGGACCGATTCCTTCTACTCATTTAAATCATGCTGGGCCTCCTCCTAAGATTGTGAAAAATGGGGACTTTAATTCTTGGGTGTATCGCTTGAAGTGTCATTTAAATCATGTGAATACTAACCTTTGGAGAATCATTGAAGAAGGTTTTCAACCACATGACCGAAGCAACTTCACCCCTAGAGAAGCCGTGGACCATCAATTCAATGAGAATGCTCTCTTCATCATTCAAGATGCAGTTCTTCCATAAGATCTCCCTCATCTTCGACCCTTCGCCATGGCCAAAGATGCATGGCATTGTGTTGTTTCCCTCTATAAGGGAAGTGCACGCATTAAACGCTCCAATTAGGAAGTGGTGCAAGATAAAGCCGATGAGTTTGCAATGAAAGAAGATGAAGAACCTCGTGAGCTCTTCCGGAGAGTTACCAAACTTGCAGTCTCACTCCAAGATCATGGGAGAAGGGACACGGATGACAATTGGATTAAGCACAAGTTTCTTAAAGCAATGATGCCTTACCACAAGGCCTTGTCCTCCGTCATCCGTAAGAGACCGGACATCCACTCCTTGACCACAAACAAAGTGTTGGATGAGTTTGTGGCAATGAGGATCTTAGACAAGACCGCCGACAATGCGGTGTTGTGCTCACAAAGGGTAAAGAAGCCCAACCTTGCCTTGAAGGCCAAGATTATTGTGGAAGAAGAGGAAGAAGATGAAGATGAGGAGTGTCGGCATTTTGGGAATGGGGGTCCCCAGACTTGCCTGCCTGTGGCCAGCGGCGTGGCTCAAGTGGTGGCCCAGTATGACCCATCTTCATCAGCGCAATACTCAAGACCCTCGCGAGGGGCCAAGCCTCGCGGGGCGGACGATGCAAGGCTACCTCAGGAGCTGCCTCGCAAGGCAGGCTCGCGAGGAGGCGGAGAGATCAGGGCAGGGTACCTCGTGAGGTACTCGTGACGCAAGCCATGACGATCGAGACCATGCGGGCGCCAGGCGGGCGCGGACCTGTGCACTGTCCTTGTTTCCTCTTTGGTGCAAAGGGGGCAAACACAGACACGGAGTACCGAGGCATCAGGCAAAGGTTGCCATTTCAATGCAACAAGACCAAGACCAGCAGAGTGGAAGGATGGAGCTCACCGTGGAGCCCAAGACGGCGTCATCGCCAGTGCCTTTGGCAGCCGAAGACCAACTTTAGTCAGGATAACTTGTATTATATGTTCCCCTTCAAAATGGTCGTTGTTTGCACCCTTCCCGCTCAATATTTGGGAAGAGGCCCAGGGCCTCTCTATATAGGACTAGCCACCACATTAGAGAGGGATCCAGTTTTGGAGAGGAGATACTTAGTAGAGAGAGAGGCGATCGAACTCATCCAAGCAGTTCATCGCACCGGATCAAGAACACCTCTCGCGAGGCTTTTCTTCCTTGTACTGTTCATCATCAGCCCCTGAGGCAATCCACCACACCACACACTGGAGTAGGGTATTACACCACAATGGTATAAACCTTGTGTCCCTCGTGCTGTTCATCGTTTTTAGCTTAGTTCTCACGAGTCGATCAGGCGTAGATCGGTAGGGGAGAGATCTTCGTGCGCACCCCAGAGTTCGAACCTTAAGGGTCTGCCAGAACCCAACATCTAACATTTGGCGCGCCAGGTAGGGGTGCGCTGGAATCTTCCTTCTTTCGTCCTACGTTCTGCCGCTTCACCGCCTCCATGTCTGGCGACCTGACGGCCAACTCCGACCGCTGGCTGGCATGGCCTGCCCATGCCGTGCCGCCTGCCCAAGGTGATCTGAACCCCGCATCTCAGGCAGCCCGTGCCCCACAGAACACTGCAGGGCGCAGGCAGCACGGTCAGGCGTCCCCCACCCTTACTCCACGGCAAGTACGATCGGCAGCAAGGGCCTTAGGCCACGCTGCGGCCACGGCGCCGCACACCCGACGGGAGGAGGCAAACATGAAGGCCGCGCTCACGGTGGCGCGAGAGCTGCTTCGGTGCAGACTGCAGGAAAGCGGCCGTGACGTGCTGCTGGAATGCGTCGCCGAGCTCCTGGACGCTGCTGCGTCAGGGGATCCCCTGTTCTGCGTCCAGCTTCCACCCCAGGCCCCGGGAGGATCACGAGGCGGACCGATCCGCAACCTTGTGCCCCCGGGCGCGCCTCAAGGCTTCATCAACACCGGCCCAGCCACCGGCATCGAGCAGCAAGTTGTGTCGGCGCTGCCACTCGTAAGCGAGAGCATGCGCATCGCTGCCTTTGGTTCCAGCGGGCCGCCACCCTACCGTTCCCAAGATGGAGCTTCAAGTCGAACTGCATGGCGTGCGGAGCAGCACGGCGAGGCCTTTGGGGTGGTGACCCCGGAGGCCTATGTGCTCCGCATGGTGGATCGGGGGTACGCGCTGGAAGAAGACCACGGCTCGTTCCTTGGGTCAAGCTGGGAGGAAGAGGCGCCAGAAGCAGAGCTCTTTCAGGAGCCTCACGGGAGCCTCGACAACTATCGGGTACCGCTAATTCGTCAGCAGCAGGCTTATGCTAACCATGGGTCGCAGGAGGTTCAGGTCACATCAGTAGATGGCTGCCCCAGTGCGGCGATCTCCTTCCCCTTAGGAGGAGGTCACTTGGGGTAGCAGGAGAGGGGCCGGGAGCCAAGATCCTCCCCGCGGCATGCGGAGCAAGGTGTTCTTTGGAGGTAGGCCCTCTGCCGGGGAGGTGCCCCAGGGCCTGCCCCCGGAAGAGGACCCGTGGTCGTCGGGGGAACCGCTGGCGTCCCCTTTTCCCCATTGGCCTCGTCCTGGTTTCTGGTCGCCGTCGGTGGGGTCAAGGGTGGCGCAAGGCGGGGCCCTCGTCTGGCGATATGAAGCAAGGCCAGTACCTCTGAAGAAGGCCCAGTGCCTATGAAGCTTGCCGCCCGTGACACTCTCACATAATAATGAGTTGGAGTCTCCGGAGAGCCGCCCTCGGGCCTCGGGGGCTCCCTCCCACACCCAGTGGCAGCACTTAGCTCCGCGCTGGTGAGAAGATGTCGAAGACTAGACTAGGTGACGGACGCGGACATTTGCTCTTGCTTTCTTTTTCGTGCGAACAAGCTCTCTCGTTTCGGACCTAAGTTGAAATTGGATTTGTGTTTGTGTATGCGGGAAGGGGTTTTGTGTATTATTCGTGTGCTTTCTCGTGCTCCAATTTCTGTTCAAGTTGGAATTAACACTAGCTGCCTCCCCCTCACGAGCGGGGCAGGGCCCAGCATGTACGTCCGCCGCCCCGCGGCCGGCGTCCGCTCCAGCCAGGATCTCGCCGCATGGTTAAATGGGATCCTCATGAGGCCCTCGGAAGGACACCGCGAGCCCACTCTGGGCTCGCCGAGACGAAGGTAAACCATGACACCCCACTCATCACAAAAATCATGGCACCATGCGGGCACCCATCCGGCGCCAATCTTGACAATACGCAGGCAACAATATTTTTACATGAGGGGCTTCCCCTCCAAAAATGCTCTCACGACCGTTAGGGCCACGCCCGATCCTTTTCCTGTGGAGGAGAAGTAGCAGGGGGAAGCGTGGGATCAATCAGACATATCACTCACCGCATCCCCCAGGGCATCCTCGGAGGCGTCGCTGGCGCCGCAGTCGTCGTCGTCAGCTTCTCCATCGCCATTGCTGGCACTGTCTTCACCAGCGTTCACCACGTCGCCTTCATCGGTAGCAATGATCACCCCGTCGTCATCGGTGGTGAAGGCCCAGACGAGCGCATCTACGTTGTCCTCCACCCACCGTGCTAGATCGCCTCGAACGGCCTCAGGCACTGGGCGATGGCGGCATCAAAGTCGAAGTGGGGATCGTGGTTCTGGAGATGGCTGAAGATGCGGGAGAATGCCCGCGCGAGCAGGCCGTGGCTTCGTTCCTCCACCAGCTGACAAGACCTCTCAGAGCGGGTCTCGAGATGCGTCACCACGTCAGTGAAGATCTAGAGATTGCCAGCGTAGATGGTCACATGCAGCTCCTCAATGACGGCCTCGCAAATGTTCCAACGTCTACTGCTGGCGGATCTCGTCCGCATTCCGTTGCGTGACAGCCTCGGCATCATCAACCCATCGTTGAAGAAGGAGTAGTTCGGCGCGGGAGGTGGCTAGCTCAGCCTGCGCCGAGCCTAGCATGACAGCGGAGGCCTCAGCTCGCTGCGTGGCTTCAGTCAACCTGGTCGTGAGGGCAGCAGTCCTACCCGCGGCTTCAGCCCTGATCAACTCCAGTCGCTCTTCATATTCGCGCTCAAGGCCGGCGCGAGCCTCCGCCACGCAACGGTCGATTTGCTCCTGGATCCAGGCCTCCTGCGCGCCAACATCATCCTCCGCCTGGGCGACCTGGCGCTCCCTCGTCTCCAACCACTCTAGATATAGGTTGCGCTCAGCAGCCTCCAGCGTCAGCGCTTCCTCGCGCCTTCGGAGTTCTTCCTCTTCGCCCCCCCCTTCAGCAGCGCAAGGGCAGATCAGCGCAGCTCCACCTGCTGCTCCAAGGAGTTGCACCAATCTTGGAGCTCCCACGCGCGCTCCTCCGCAGCTCCGCGTTGCTTGTCTGCCTCCTGAGCTTCCTTAAGGGCCCGGGAACGGGCCTCCAGAGAGGCTACCAGGGATGCTTCTGCCTTGGCTTTTCGAGGTCACGTTGGTGGCGTGCGAGACCGACAATCGCTTTCAACTTACACCGCTCCTCGATCAGCCTCAAGCCTTCAGCTACGACACGCGTGTCTTCAGCCGCCATCTCTGCGCCGAGTTGACTCACTGCATCGGCTGCCCTCTGGAGGAACTCTTGGCGGACAGCGCTGCGCTCCTACGCACGCCCAAGCACTTCGTCAACACCATCCTCTGCCATCGACGCTGGGGGAGGGCCTCAGAGTGGTTTGCCCCCTCTCGGCAGGTGTCGGCGTTCTGGGAACGGGGGTCCCCAGACATGCCTGCCTGCGGCCTGCGGCGTGGCTCAAAGGGGGGCCCAGCATGGCCCATCTTAATCAGCACAAGCCCAAGAACCTCGCGAGGGGCCAAGCCTCGCGGGGAGGACGACAAGGAGCTTCCTCAGGCACGGCCTCGTCAGGCTGGCTCACGAGGAGGCGGAGAGCTCAAGGCGGTGTGCCTCGCGAGGTGCCCATGCCGCAAGCCATGACGACCAAGGGCGCCTGTCGGGCGCCGGCCCATGCAGTGTCCTTCTTTCCTCTTTGGTGCGATGGGAGCAAGCACAGGCGAGAGCATCAAGCAAAGGCATCCATTTCGGTGCAAAAAGACCAAGACCATTCCAACGGCAGGATGGAGGTCACCGTGGAGCCCAAGACGGCGTCACCACCAGAGCCTTTGACAGGCGAGGACCAACTTTAGTCAGGATAAGTGTACTAGATGTTCCCCTTCAAATTGGCCAATTGTTGGCGCCCTTCCTGCTCAATATTTGGGAAGAGGCCCAAGGCCTTCGCCTATAAATAGGACTAGCCACCCATAGTGTAAGAGGACCCGATCGATCCATCCGGCCGGCAAAGAGAGAGAGACCACAAGGACAGACCCTCGTGAGGCTGTTCTTCCTTGTATTGTTCATCATCAGCCTAAGAGGCAATCCACCACACCACACACTAGAGTAGGGTGTTACACCACAATGGTGGCCTGAACTAGTATAAATCATGTGTCTCTTGTGTTGTTCTTCTCATAGTTTAGATCCTAGCGATTCGGCGAGGAACATGTAGGTAGAAGGCAAAACTTCCGCGTGCACCCCAGTGTTCGAACCTCAAGGGTCTGCCGGAACCCTAAATCTGACATTTGGCTCGCCAGGTAGGGGTGCTCCGGACTTCGTCTTTCGTTGCCCTGTTCTTTTCCGACCGTCGCGACCATGTCTGACGCACGTCGGGTTCGCGCTGAGCGCCGAGCCGCCCTTGCTTCCCGCGTCGCCCAGACGGCTCCTGTCGGCGGGCGCCCTCGTCGTTCTCCGTCGCCTGCCGTCAACGCCGCCACCGGCCCGGCGGGGAACGAGCAGCAAGCATTGTCCCAGCACCCGTCCATGAGGCGTGACAGCCGCACCGCTACGCCCTCGCTCACCCCCGCTGGTTCTTCATCCCGCGCGCCCCGCATGGCCATGGAGGCTCTTGCTGCGCTCATCGCGGCAAACGAGCTCCTGCGCTACCGCCCGATCAACGACGTCTACGAAGAGTGGCTCGACCGAGTCACCGAACTCGTCCGCGCCGCTGGGGGCTCCCCCGTGCCATCTTTCTCGCTGCACCGCGCCCTGCCATGTGCGGGCAATGAAGCTCCTGGGGCGCCTTAGCCACCTCCCCCGCAAGAAGGCGCCCTGGCTCCAAGGCGCGCGGCCCCTGGGCGGAACCCGCCCCATCAGGAACCGGCGCGGCAGGAGCAGAGCTTCCAAGAGGTCTCGCGCCCTCGAGAAGCTGCCCGAGCGCTCCCTGCTCCGGCTCGTCCCGACCACGCTCCTGCTCCAGCACGTCAAGACCCCGCTCTGCACCCAGCTGCGGCGCACGGGGACCCACAAGACCGAGCCCTTCATCCTCCAAGGCCTCCCGTGGCCACAGCGGTCTGCCGCGCCTTCACCACCGAGCTACGCACCGTCGCGTGGCCCGGCAAGTTCAATCCAGACCTGCCTCCTCGCTACGACGGCACGACAGACCCTGCAGAGTTCCTCCAGCTCTACGAGCTGGGCATCAAGGCTGCCAACGGAGACGAGAAGGTCATGGCGAACTGGTTTCCCATGGCTCTCAAGGACGGGGCCCGCACCTGGCTTCTGAACTTGGCCCCAGGCACGATCTCCTCCTGGGACGAGATGCGCACCCGCTTCATCGCCAACTTCCAGGGTACTCGCGACCGGCCACCCACCATGAGCGACATGCGCTGCGTCAACCAACAACCGGGGGAAACCCTGCGGAAGTACATCCAGCGCTTCAACAACGCGCGCCTCAAGATTCCCAAGGTGACCGAGGAGGCCATCATCTCAGCCTTTTCTGACGGCGTGCGTGACGTCAAGACGAAGGAGGAGCTCGCAATGCATGAAGATCTGTGCACTTCCTTGGAGCTGTTCAATGTGGCGACCAAGTGCGCCAGGGCTGAGGAAGGGCGTCTCTCCCTCCTTGAATTGCCTGCCGTAGACCCTGAAGAGAAGAAGCCCAAAGCCAAGGACATGATGCGCAAGGGGGCTGCCGTACTCGCGGCAAAACCAGACACCAAGCGGGGCAGAGATCAGCCCGAATCCTCCAAGGGCAGTCAGTACTATGTGTACCACGACCTCCACACCCACAACACCAATGAATGCCAAGAGCTCAGGGCCGTGGGCGAAGGACGTACTGGCCGGCGTCCCGACCGCAACGACCGGGGCTATGGACGAGGAGGAGGAAGCAACGCAGGACGCTGGGAAGACCGCGGCCCACGTCAAGGGTGGCGCGACCAACCTCGCGAGGATCGCTGGCAGGACCCGCCTCGCAGGGAGGCTGGAGGGATCAGCCTCGCGAGGATCGCCCGCAAGGTAACGCAGGCCTCCCTCCGCTACCGCCGCAGCCAAGGAGAAATGAGGACCGCCATTAGGACGTAGGGGCTGGGGGCTTCCAGGAACCACGTGCGATCGCCTGCATCCTAGGCGGAGCTCAAGCCCCAGCCTCTCAGCGCATCTTCAAGCAGTTCGCCCGTGAAGTGAATGTGGTCATCCCCAAGCTTGAGGCCACGCGCCCTCTCAGGTGGTCGGCGTGCGCCATCACGTTCAGCTCAGCGGATCAGCTCAAGTGCACGGCCACAGCCGGAGTCCTCCCGATGCTTTGTTCCCCAATCATCAGTAACGTGCTAGTCACCAAGACCCTCATCAATGGCGGGGCAGGGCTCAACATTCTGTCCGTGGAAACATTCAACAATCTCCAAGTACCCTACAGTCAGCTTCAGCCCACCAAGCATTTCTCCGGGGTCACCGACGGCTCCACGGTCCCAATTGGGCAGGTCCGCCTCCCTGTCACCTTCGGAGCACGCGACAACTACCGCACCAAGCTCATCGACTTCGACGTTGCCGACATTCGCCTGCCGTATAACGCCATCCTCGGGTACCCAGTGCTGGCCAAGTTCATGGCCGTAACCCACCATGGCTACAACGTCCTCAAGATTCCAGGAAGTGGAGGAGTCATCACGGTGCCCTGCGAAGAGAGAGACGCGGTCTGCTCCCTGGAGAGAGCCTTTCAGGCCGCATCACTGGAAGACCCGGATCGCGGAAGCAGGAGGCTTCCCAAGGCTGCCCCCAAGAAGAAGAAGACATCGACCGGCCCGGCCCCTCAGGAGGCAGGTCCCTCTGGGCACGCGCCTGCTCAGGGGGAACCTCCTGCCATCGCATAGGGAAGTGCGCCCGGCGCCCTCCTCAGGCAGGGCTCTGGGGCTCTCCCCTGGAGGGCCGTCGACCTCGCCAAGGTCACGAGGGAGGCGCTTGGGCACCACGTGGAGGCATGCTTCAAAGCACGTTTCCATCAAGAACGAGCAAGGCAAGGAGGGCTAAACCCTCAGGAGTTTGTCAGCAAGGCCATTCAGGATCTACAGGAGTCAAGGGTCATGAGAGGCAGCCACCGCTTGCCCGCTGTGGCCCCCCATCCAGGCGAGGATGGTGGGCTGCGCATCTGCATCGACATACCAGGGCTCAACCAAGCCGCATCTCAGGAGTGCCTCTGGCCTTCGCGAGTGGTACGCTGCGAGGGCCCGCCCCACAGCTACGTTCGCATGCCTTACGGCTTGCCGAACGCGGCTGCAGCGTACCAGCGCATCATGAGGGCCATCCTGGAGGCTCAAGAGGTCAGGCGTTCCACAGCCCTGGTGGAGATGGAGACGGTCCACAAGGAGCCACAAGCGCCTCTAGAGCCTCCCGAGGCCCCAGGGCCTGGGGGCTCATGAGGATCTGCCTCCGCAGCCCATCGAGTCTGCTGCATCAACACCCCTTCGTCTTCAGCATCATCAGGTGACATCTTTCTAGTTTCATTTCCAGCTGGGAGCGCCCCCAGGGCTGCATTATTCCCAGGCCGCGTGGGTCCGTCCCTGTGGCATGTATCTCTTTTGTTTCATGTTCTTAGCTCACTCTGCTGGGGGCACCCCTCGGGCTGCATTATCCCCAAGCCGCTCGGGTCAGACCCAGTGGCATGTACTCCTCTTGCATTTACCTTAGAGCTGTGTTTTCGACCCGTCATGCTTGTTATTTGGTGCCGGTTCATGGTACCTTTTTCATTCCTGGATGTCGCAAGCTTGCGCGTTAAAGGGGAGGTGCCTGAGCATCGTGACTCAGGGCTCCTACCGGCTCTCCGACCCTCACCCTCTGGTCTGCCCACGACATCGCGCCCCGGCACACCAGCGACGGCTGAGACCAGCCTGAGAGCCGGGACCCAAGGACGTAGAGTTTCGACATCTAACCCAGCTTGCGCGTTAAAGGGGGGGTGCCTGAGCATCGCGACTCAGGGCTCCTACCGGCTCTCCGGCCCTCACCCTCTAGTCTGCCCACGGCATCGCGCCCCGGCACACCAGCGACGACTGAGACCAGCCCGAGAGCCGGGACCCGAGGACGTAGAGTTTTGTCATCTAACCCAGCTTGCGCGTTAAAGGCGGGGTGCCTGAGCATCACGACTCAGGGCTCCTACCGGCTCTCCGGCCCTCACCCTTTGGTCTGCCCACGGCATCGCGCCCCGGCACACCAGCGACGGCTGAGACCAGCCCGAGAGCCGGGACCCGAAGATGTAGAGCATCGGCATCTAGCCAAATTCGCAGGAACACACCCCAAGATAAGACCCAGAGTTAGGCAAAACCCGCCTTGAGGTAGGGCCCCGTGAGTCCCGCGCTGGCCCACGGGTGCCCAGATACACCTCGTCAAGCCCTACTTTGCTAGCCACGTGTCAGGGCGGGGCTGTACACACCCCGGGGGCTCCTCCCGGATGGGAGCCCCCTCCCACGCACCAGTGGAAGCACCATGCTCCGCGCTGGCTGACGACACTGCCGAGGAGCGGCTATGCCGGTACGCATACGGAAGCGCTCTGCTCTGCCTGGTGATAAACAACTGAGGGTGGCCCCCCGGGCCGCATCAACCTCAGGGAGCCCAGAGTTCAGTGTCTAGCCTCATCGCAATGCCTCCCCTCGGGAGTGCCGCGCAAGGGGGCTGGGCACGAGGGCTATGCCTGGGTCACGCCCAGGAGCACGCCACCCAGCCAGGCCCCCCGGTCCAGGTTCGTCGCGCGTCCCTCCCCGAGCGGAGCCAAGGTATTAAGGCCGTTTGAGCATCAAGGGGGACTCCTGAGCATCGTGACTCGGGAGCCTAACTGGTCACGTAGCCCCTCACTCCTTGGTCCCGTCTTGGTTTCCGGTCGGGGTTAACGGCGGTTGAGGTATGAGCCGGGCCGGGCTCTGCAGACGTAGAACGGTAGATCCACCCCCACATCTCACCTCCCTACTTGCTGTTCAGGCGCCAAGGGGGACTCCTGAGCATCGCGACTCAGGAGCCTAACTTGTCACATAGCCCCTCACTCCTTGGTCCCGTCCTGGTTTCTGGTCGGGGCTAACGGCGGCTGAGGTATGCGCGGGGCCGGGCTCTGCCGGCGTAGGACACAAGCAAGTAGGAAGGAAATAGCGCAAATTTCAAGGAATTCAAAAGCAAATATTACAGTCCATACTGTTATCACAGCACCAAATGCAAGTTTTAACGCCTCCCTGAGGCCTGATACACGTGCAGAAACTAAAAGCAGGGCGGGAGCCACAATGGAGTTACTTGTCGGCCGTGGAGTTACGCGGAGCAGGTTCGCCTTGTGGAGCTGCCGGGCTGGCAGCGCTCCGCTTCGGCCTGGCACTGAAGGCCCGGAACTTCCCCAGCAGAGCCTCCGCACGACCCTTCATAGCCTCAGCAGCGGCAGGGGCATGCTCGCCACTTGCCGGCTCCAGCAGGCTGTCGAGGTCGACGTTGGGATCCCAAAGATAGATGTGGGTGAACACCCGCGTCAGCGCCGCAGAAGACAAGACGCATGCCTCGGCCTCAGCCGTAGGGCCGAGGCCAAGGGCGACATCGTCAAGGGCACGAACCAGGAAAGGAAGCAGCTTAGCGGGGCCGTCCTCCTCGCCGTCCAGCGGGCTCTCCAGGCCGCTCTCATAAAGCATCTTCAGTGAAGCTCAGGCCTTCTCCTCCATCTCCGCAAAGGCCACACAATCCTCGGCAAGAACCCGTGCCTTGCCGTCCAACTCAACCTTCCTCGCCTCCATCTCTTGCTCCAGCGCGCCTAGGCGGTCACGGCGCTTCTTGAGCTTGGCGTCCTAGTCCTTGACGACCGCCTCGCGAGCCTTCATGCCATCCTCCTTCTCTAGGCGAAGGCGAGTCTCCTCAGCGAGTCGGTCCTGCAGGCCCTTCAGCCCGCCCTCCAGCACCTCGCAATGACCTCGGGCATTAGCCGCCTCCCCCAAGGCGGCGTCATGAGCAATCTTCGCCCCAAGGACGGCCTTCTTCTCCTCGTCGCAGGCCGTCGAGGCCTGGACCAGCGCTGCCCGAGTCGAAGCATTGGAGCGAATCCAGCCAGAGGCTAGCTCCAAGCTTCCGGCAACCAAACGAGGGTCGGCGCTCAGAAGATCCCGCCGTAGACGGTCCAGTTCCGCAGCAGCACGATCCAGGACAGTTGGAGGAGACGGGGAAGCAGCAGTCAGCGGAGTAGGAGGAGAAGGCGGCAGCATGACCACGGTGTCCTGAGGCGAAGCCTGCTGCGCCCCGGCGGCTGTGGCGACGGCGCCAAGCGAGGGTGCCTCGGGGGTCGCCAGGGTCATAGGAGCCGAGCTCGCCCCAGCCGGCTCGGCAGGGCCTCGCAGGGACGCCTGGGCAGGAGAGGCCCGCGCGTCACGTTCATCTTCTTTCGCGAGCAGAGGCGCTGCCGCGGATGGAGTCTCAGGAGCCCCCTTCGGCTTCTTTGCCATGGGCGCCAGCCTAGCTGGGAGATGCGAGCGTCAAGCCTCAGCAACGAAATAAGAAACAAGACAGGGATCAAGCACTTACAAGTCGTCGACCGCGGACTCGAGCAGCCTCCGGGCGTACTTGAAGCCCGAAAGCCGGTTGCAAGGATCAGCCTCAAGGAGCGCGGGTGCAGTTGGGGCACCTGCGGATCGCCTCGGGGCTGGGGCGGACCCCCGGGGGATCAGCCCAGTCCGGTCCTTCTTGGGAACCGGGGGCAGGCTCCTGCCGGCCTGCTCGCCATCACCCTCGTCATCGTCACTCAGAGAGAGGCGGAGAGTGCGGGACTTGCACCGAGGAGGTGGAGCCCTTGACTCCGCCTCGGAGTCAGCCCCCTCTTCCCGCTCCCCTTCCGCCCTCTCTTCGCTGGAATCGCCGGAGGATACGTCCACCAGGTCCTCGGGAGCCTCCACGGGCACAGGCCCGCCCCCGTTGAGGACGGGCATGGACCCCACAACCTGCTCCCAGTCCTCATGAAGGAACAGGGGCGTCGGAGCGCCCTCCAGCCTTGCCACGTCGCCCCCGACCAAAGACTGGAGAACCGCGGCCAGATCCTCATCGGCCAGGACCGCGGGACTTGGGTGGGGCCTCCACATCGGAAGTGAGTACTGATGAAGCGGAGCCAACTGATGCTCCAGGAACTCCCTCAGCAGCGAGGCGCCAGTCAGCTTTGCCGCCGCCATGCTGGCCGGCCTCAGATCCGCATCCATCTTCTCCAACACCAGCCTTGTGCGGGGATCCACAAGCTCCACTCGAGACCAGTCGTCGGAGCTCGAAGGGAGACCCGTGGGCAAGGCCAGCCGGGGGTGGACGCGCCCAGCATCAACCAAGACCCACTTGCTCCTGAAGCCCTCAATCCTTTTCTCGAGATTCGAGATGGCGATGGAGCTACCGTACGCGACAAAGCTTGCACACGCAGAGACGGAGCCGCGAGAGGGCCGGAGGTAGAACTAGTGGCGCAGCAGGGCCACTGAGGGCTTCACTCCCGCGTGAGCCTCGCAATAGTAGGCGAAGATTTCTAGAAGGAGGACATAATTGGGGTGGAGATGCAGAGCTTGAAGGTTGTAATGGCAGAGGACGGAAAATAAGAACTCAGAGAAGGGAGGCACTAGATCGGTGACAATGGCGCTCACAAAGAGCGGATAGAAGGTGCTTCCTTGGCCCTCAGGGAGGGCAGAGCCGGCCTTGAACACCTTTGCCCCATCGACGCCCTGCGCCGCCGCCAACTGGCGCACCCGGGCAAGGCTCGCCTTCGCCACGTGTGGCGAGTCCAGGGCGAACGAGTACCAAGCTCCGGCCGGGGCCTGGCGACGCGCCATGTCTGGCTAGGGCGCGCGGGTGGAGTAGATCTGGATATTTCAAAGGAAGGAAGGAGAGGCGCAAGAAAGGGGATCTGAGCAGCAACTGGAGAGAGCAAAGGAGGCAGAGGGCAGATGCCGCTCCTTATCAGCTAGTGCGGTTGCGGAGACGCCCATGTCCAATCAACCACCACGCGGCGCCCAAGGCCGCAGGCTGTTAGGGCCCGCGATGCTTCGCACTTGCCCTTTCGCCTCTCTGCTCGGCCAAGTCCGGCCGCGCCTTGGGCCCGAGGGCTACTGTCGGCGTTCTGGGAATGGGGGTCCCCAGACTTGCCAGCCTGCGGCCTGTGGCGTGGCTCAAAGGGGGGACCAGCATGGCCCATCTTCATCAGCACAAGCTCAAGACCCTCGCGAGGGGCCAAGCCTCACGGGGCGGACGACAAGGAGCTTGCTCAGGCACGGCCTCGTCAGGCTAGCTCACGAGGAGACGGAGAGTTCAAGGCGGGGTGCCTCGCGAGGTGCCCATGCCGCAAGCCATGACGACCAAGGGCACCTACCGGGCGCCGGCCCGCGCAGTGTCCTTCTTTCCTCTTTGGTGCAAGGGGAGCAAGCGCAGGTGAGCATCAAGCAAAGGAATCCATTTCGGTGCAACAAGACCAAGACCAGTCCAACGGCAGGATGGAGGTCACCGTGGAGCCCAAGACGGTGTCACCACCAGAGCCTTTGACAGGCGAGGACCAACTTTAGTCAGGATAAGTGTACTAGATGTTCCCCTTCAAATTGGCCAATTGTTGGCGCCCTTCCCACTCAATATTTGGGAAGAGGCCCAGGGCCTTCGCCTATAAATAGGACTAGCCACCCACAGTGTAGGAGGAACCGATCGATCCATCTGGCCGGCAAAGAGAGAGAGACCACAAGGACAGGCCCTCGCGAGGCTGTTCTTCCTTGTATTGTTCATCATCAGCCTAAGAGGCAATCCACCACACCACACACTGGAGTAGGGTGTTACACCACAATGGTGGCCTGAACCAGTATAAATCATGTGTCTCTTGTGTTGTTCTTCTCATAGTTTAGATCCTAGCGATTCGGCGAGGAACAGGTAGGTAGAAGGCGAAACTTCCGCGTGCACCCCAGTGTTCGAACCTCAAGGGTCTGCCGGAACCATAAATCTAACAACGACCCCGTGGAGGGTTGGTTGAATAGTAGCCGGTGGAGGGCTGGATGAACAGTAGCCCGTGGAGGGGTGGTTGAACAGGACCCCGTGGAGAGGGCTGGTTGAACAGTAGTCGGTGGAGGAGCGCGCGGTGGAGGCTGGATGAATAGGAGCCCGTGGATGAACAGTCGCAGGTGGAGGATGGAGGAGGTCGACGGTGGATGAATAGTAGCCTGTGGAGGCTCGAGGAGATCGACGGTGGAGATGAACAGTATCCCGTGGAGTCCCATTTTGCGGTACGCCACACCCCTCCCGATGAATAGGACCCCCGTTTGGACCGTAGCGCTCCAACACGAGTTTGTTTCCTCCATTTTGCGGTACGCCACACCCCTCTCGATCAACAGGACCCTATTTCGACCGTAGGAGGTCCAATAGTAGTCTGTTTCCTCTGTTTTAGGGTAGGCCAGACTCCTCCCAACGAACAGGATCCCGTTTCTGTCAGGACCCTGACTCAATGCCACATCGATCTAGCATGTAACACCTCATATCACTTTGCGGCCTCACGCACGGTATTCCCACGGGTGTCGCCTTACCTTTGCCCGGGACCGTTTGCGTCTTTTGGCACACGTATATGATAGTGTCGCTAGCATCCATATGATAAGGAGCCCGGGCTGACATGGCTAGTCGTAAACCCAAAGTGGCACAAACTTACAGGGACGGGCATCCATGAGCCAACATCGAACGTGTCGGTCATCAGCGAGTGAATCCAGGTTGTAGCACTGGGCTAGCAGGACTCCGGTGAACCGGGCAGTAGCGGGCTAACAGGACTCCGGTATTCATCGCGTGACATTTCCCCGAAGGGACAGACACAAGAACGAAGAAGGACACATGCCGGCCAGCCTAAGTGTTCCGGAGCAGTAGCAAGCTACCCTGGCTTAGTGGAAACACTAGGAGACATTTCCCGGTAAGAGAGGCTACCAAGGATAAACAACTAGGTTGTCAGATCCCACACATACCAAGCATTTCAATAACATACACACAATATGCTCGATATGTGCAAATACAACATGGCATCACAACATGACTCTACAACTCAAGTATTTATTCAATAGGCTCCGAGGAGCGAGATAATATTACAAACATGGGTCTCATGACCCAACAATCAGAGCATACAAGTCAAAGCACATGCGGAAGCTTAAGATGTCTGAGTACAGACAACTATAAATGAAAAAGGCTGAGAAGCCTGACTATCTACCAGATCCTGCCGAGGGCACAAGATCGTAGCTGAGGTAACAAGCTAAACATCGAAGTCCACGCGGTACTACTAGCGAGACTGAAGTCTCTCTGCAAAAACATAAAATAGGCAAACGTGAGTACAAATGTACCCAGCAAGACTTACATCAGATCTATCTACATATGCATCATTATCAACAAGGGGGTGGTGGGGTTTGACTGCAGCAAGCCAGCTTTGACTCGGTGGCTATCCTGAACTACGACTGCAAGTAACTCTTTTGAGGTGGCGCACACGAGTCCACATATTCACCAACCAATACACCACTATGGAACCACTCCCGTCTCCCTACGAGAACGCCATCCATAGCACTCACGCTTATCTTGCGTATTTTAGAGTATCCACTTTCACTTGTCTATGAACTATGCAAGGGGTCCAAGTTTCCATATCCGAGGAATCCGGCTATTCGAATAGATAATGATAACCCTGCAGGGGTGTACTTCTTCACACACGCTTTCGCCACTTATCGCCCTGTACACATCATGTATCTCGGCAACCTTCAAGCGGAAGCCGGGTGAGGGAGTCGGCCACGACCTGACTAACCGAACAAGTCTCTAGTCCAGGTTTATCCCCTATTCGGGTTCCATCCGCAAGGAGATCCGGCCGGGGTGTCGCTTACGGCCCCAAACGATGTGAGCAGGGTTCCCAAGCCCAGCATCCGGGTGCCACTTGGTACACCGGGCCACTGTGCCTAGTCTGTCCCAAGCACACCTGTACCGGGTGCCACTTGGTAGACTACTAACACTACCTACAAACACCAGAAACTAGTTGCAACTCCTGGACAGAGATCAAGTTGATTAATAAGTCGAGAGAGCTTGGAGCGCCCGGAGCCCAATGTGTGGTAGTAGCTGTTCATGGATCACAAACACAGAACCCAGTTCCTGAGGACGGCTGCAATGAGACAACCCACCATGTACTCCTACATGGCCTCTCACCGCTACCTTTACCAAATCGTGTTCACACACTTAGCACTCAACAGTAGGACATGTTCACACACCTCTGATTCATCCCTGATGAATCAGACCTGACTCAACTCTAAGCAGTAGCAGGCATGACAAACAAACATGAATGAGTAGACACAACAGGGCTCAAACAACTCCTACTCATGCTAGTGGGTTTCATCTATTTACTGTGGAATGACAGGTCATGCAAAGGATAAAGGGGTTCAGCTACCGCAGCAAGTAACAGTTAAATCGTTGTTGTCCTAATGCAGTAATAGAGAGCAGGAGCGAGAGAGTGGGATTTTATCGGAATGAACTAGGGGGTTTTGCTTGCCTGGCACTTCTGAAGATAGCATTGAGTCTTCATCAGTGTCAACGATCACAACGTCGGAACAACGTCTACCGAGGGGGAACAACACCGGCAAACACAGAAGAAACATGATCAATGCAATGCACAATATGATGCATGCTATGACATGGCAAAATGAATGTGTTTTGGGCTAATGCATCTAGCAACAAGTTAAATGGGGTTGGTTTGAATACGAGATTCAAATTCAAACCCCATATGTGATTATTTAAATGCCATTCACTTCATTTGTCCTAAACAGTAGTGATAAGTTGTTCTAACATGCATGGATATGGTACAGATGGATTCCTTGAATTTTTGTGATAATATTTCATATATAAAACATTTAATTTGGAGTTACGGTTAATTTTCTATGATTTATTGAAGTTTTAGCTATTTCTGGAATTTCCTGATTATTATAAAATAAACTAAATTCCAGAAAAGGAATATTGCGTCAGCATGACCTCACCCTGACGTCATCAGGTCAACAGGGCGGGTCCAGGTCAAACCTGACGTGTGGGGGCCACACGTCAGTGTCACAGGGCTGCTTAGCTCACTGACAGGTGGGACCAAGTCAACGGCCACGTCAGCTTTGTCAAAGCTGACGTGTGGGCCCACGGGGTTAGTTAAATTAAACAGAAGATGTAATTTGTGTTAATTAGGGTGTGGGGCCCATTAGTCAGTGCCTAGGGGGTTGGTTAGTGCGTCATTAGCGTTTAATGACGTCGCCACGTCACCAGCCACCGGAGTGTCGCCGGCGACGACCACGGCCGACAGCAGAGGTGCACCGTGCGCTCGCTACGGAGCACCATTTGACGTGCGGTTTGCTCCTACGGGTTCCAGGGAGGAAGGCGCATCTAAAGAGATAAGCGACAGCAGCTGGGGTGGTCGGAGCTGCCGGCGGCGAGCTCTTTTGCGGCTGCCGGAGTTCGGCTATCGACGGAAACCATGCCAGAGAGCACGGGAGGAGCAGCAGTTGAGTGATTTGAGCTCCTTCGGATGCACTGAGCGTGTTGGCGGGCTCATAAGCAAGCGGCGACGGCTGTGGCCGCGATGGCGCCATGGCCGGCGGCGAGGGATTCTCGGGCAAGGTGGTGGGGCTAGCTAGAGTGCGCAAACAGGAAAAGGATGAGAAGGGGGAGATGCGGTAGCTCACAGGGAGGCCGGAGAGCGGTTCAGCGGGCTCGGGGACGGCGAATCGGCGCGCGGCATCCGGCGGCCGTGGACGGGGAAGAAGGGTCGCGGCATCGTCTTGGGGTCCTCCGGCCTTGCGTGGGTCGGCGGAGAGGTGCTCGGGTTCTAGGCGGAGCTCGTGGGCTGGTCAGAGAAGCGAGGGGGAGGCGGTGGCCACGGTGGTTGCGAGCGACGTCGGTGGCGACGAGCTCCGCTCGGGCAGAGAGGGAGAGAGAGCAGAGGAGAGGATGAGGCGAGGGAGAGAGTGAGAGAGAGCCAGGGGCCGCGTGGTGCTCCGTGGCGTCGTCTAGGAGGGGACGGGGAAGCAGGAGGTGGCCGGAGAAGCAGGAGGTGGCCGGTGCACGTGGCCGCGCGCGCCGGGCGCGTGCCCGTCCTCCTGGCAAAGGAGGAAGGTGACAGGGGGGTAGCGGTGGCGGGCTGGGCCGGCCAGCTGCAGTGCTGGGCCGGTTTGGCTACCAGGTGAGCGCCAGGTAGGCTTTTGCTCTTTTTATTTCTCTTTTCTATTTTCTGCAGTTTGTTTTGATTTAGTTTTAGGCACCAAATCATTTTTTTATAAATTCTGTAGGTTTTTATGTGGCTTGCTAAAATATATACAAGGCCACTCACAAACTTCCAGAATTATTGGAGTCATATTTAATATATATAAAATACAAATCCAAAGCAAATAGTTATTGGATTAATTCAAATGGTCAAAATAAATATCTCTGAGACTCCAAAAATATGGGTTTGAATTTTACCTCTTACCAATATTTTTATGGAATAACAGGAACATTTTCTTAGACTCATTTGAGAAGATTTAAATGTTGATCATTTTTAGAAAGTTTCTGAGGCTTTGGAAATCCCTCAATTCAAATTTCATTTGAATTAAAACATGATGCTCACATGAGGTCTAGCCTAGTGCATAACATGACCAGGGATGTGACAACTCACCCCCACTAAACAAAAATCTCGTCCCGAGATTCAAGCGTAGGGTAAGGTGAAGGGGGAACGCCAACTAGCACAATCTTCACGATCCAGATTGCACTTCAATTGAACGTTGATTCGATCACCATCTTTGTCTTGATGTCTTGCTCCGAGAACTCCAACCAACATGACAACGAGAGGAAAGGAAAAACCCTAAAAGAATTGTTCTTCTCGAAGGTCGAACAACTCAGGATTAACCCACGGAATGAGACATAGCAACATCTCTCGAGCTGAGAGACGAAGCACACATCCATAGGAATGGAGTGAAGCAGATGACGGAGGTTCACTAGGTAGACAACAATTCCACACCTAAGAAGGTGGTAAATGATCGTCAACGTAGCGAGGAGTTGAGTTGCCATGATACCATGACGAAACATCCTAGAGGAGGGTGATTCGTAGATTATTACCTTTGATATAGAGATCATTGAGACTCTCTATATCAGCCTAAAGTAAATCACAGCAATCGATTGGCGGGGGTCGGTAGAATGGCATACTCGGACTTGGATGATGTGGATTACCTTGTTGAAGACAACGTAATGGATGAATTTGCTTATCACCGGAAATGGAAGAGACCCATGGTAGAATGGCACATTGGCGGTGCAAGCTGGGAACAAAATGCAAATGCTGGGAATGATTCTGGTAACTAGGGAAAAACCCAACAATAGAGAGTGGATTCACTGTTTGAAAAGGTCATAGCATTTCCGAGGAAACCGAGAGGAATCCCAGTTAGTGCCGATGATAATACGTAGCGCTTGTGCGTGCTCTCAAGAACTTGAGCATTTCCACAATCATCAAGGTTTTATCAACATCCGTGTCAAGGGTGCTGACAACACAACATACTACCATGATGGCTAATGATGGATGATGCAGATGCAAAGGAAGATAACACCTTCTCAGATTTCACCTTAGCGAGGCCAAGGAAACAAAATCTGGATGATCGACCGAGAGACATTTAGCACTCCGCTTCTAATGTTCTCCTTGACGTGCTAGTGTATCCCATTCATAGATATGGTTTGATAACTAGAACATCAAGTAAAGGTCGGACTTCGGGAGCAACAGAATCCATAAGGAACAGTTACGGAGGTAAATCCTACGAAATCCTTATGGGGAGGTGGCCAACCTCCTCAACAAGATACTACAATAATAGGTCTTCCGGCTGGGTGTGTTGGCCACGACATCCACTTTACCGGTTATCGAGGGACCAATATTATAGTTCTTAGGAAATGTTCCAACCATCATATCTGCCTGAGATTCAGATCTGGTTGGTGTCAGGATATTCCAGACTCATCGAGTCTAGGAAGAAAAATGAAAGTTTGCAACACAAATCGACGAGATGACGTTGCGAGATTCTCGGGAAATGAACTACGATAGCAAGCTCCACAACATGAGCTGGTTCTGCTACAAACATGTGAACATGTTGTCCCAGACAAGCATGACCACATGGTAGTCTTATAATAAAACACTACCGAGTTCTGGTTGGGAACCATCATCGAGGATATCAAAGTTCTTGATTAAGCCTGGGTTAGCTCTTAAAAAGAACTCCTTCTCCTAGAACAAATCAGTCAGTGGCTTGGTGTGCTAGGATACACATATTGAATGAAGATGATCAGTCTATCAAACCACAGAATACTTCGCACGTGCATAACTGACTTGGGATGGTTCCAGAGGAGGTAAAAACATGCTTTCTCGAATTCATGGCGGCAACTTACATCAAATGCACGTGAATCAAAGGAAGTCACTTCTTTCATCCAAACATATACCTCAGAGACGGAACTCGAAGGCATTGTTTACAAAGTTTCCAACACTAGCTTAATGTCCAACAGAATCATGGAGAAGATAAGGATGTTGTCGATGGGCTCAACAACAATTCATCCAGGTTCCCTTTTAAAAGGAATTCCATAGTTAAGTGAACAAGTGATAGCATTGGTCAGAACCAAAAGATATAATGGTGTATGCTCGAGGGATCAACCACGAATAAGACAGCATTACGAACATCGTTGGTTCTGATTTGATTTGACGATAGCCCATACTCAATCAAAGGTTTGGGTAAGATAATAGATCCAACAAGTGTTCACAAGGACCAATTGATGAAGATATCATCTTTCTTCAGCACACACACACAAAAAGATATTCCTTAACATGAACTAAGTCGGACAAGCTTTTATCTTCCAACTCTCCAAGTTGTTGTTTAGCTTGACCAACTAGCTCAGGGTATCCCATACAGATTCTTGGAGAAGGGGTGGTTCACAAGAAACCAACTTGATCACGAGCTCAACATAACAGTCAGGTGACAACCTGGTAATACTTCCGAGAAGATATTCGGAAAATCAAGAACCACCTGTATGTTACTAAGCTCGAGAGCAATCTTTCTTTTCAGGGCAAGATGATATGATCAAATGAGCGAGGACTTGACAAAATCCTAACTCATCAATCAAAGAGTGCACCAGGAAATAAGGACTAGGTAGCACAATCAACCTTAGGGCGATGATTCAAAAATCAACATGCTAAGAATGAGGTTATTATCCATTAACTACCAAGCAACAAGGTTGCTAGGAGTATTGAATTCACACATCACGATTCACTTGTCGGCATTCCGGTTGCGACAACATGGAACCGAGGGATGAATAATGATGACGAGAAGTATCACTACATCAAGAATTCACAAGAGCCAGTGCAATCCTCATGAAGATCCTGACATAAAGACGGTAATACTTCAGGGTAGAACAGAATCAAAAGCTGGGCTGGCATTTTGATCTGCGGAGCATGACTACCTTGACCCAATCCTAGATATGGATGAGGTACTGGAGTTCATTTCTCCTAGTCATTCTGGAATAGAATGGCTTGATGGACCACAAGAGTAATAGGTATCGATGAACGATTGCACGCATACTCTTGACTACCAATTGATAGACGGGGGTTGGAATACAGCTAAAGAGGGACAACTCAAAAGAACATAAGATTTTCTGAGTTGTGGATGCATGGATTAGCATGTCGAACGAAACTCAACATATTTCTTCCGGATAACCCATGCAGAAAGGTAGAACTGGCAGAGCCACAATATAGAATGGAGAACTCATCAGGAGCACTCTGGTTGTGATCTTTAGGTTCAAAAGAACTCCTGCCAAGAATGGTTCATGGTATTTGGAAGAACGAAATACCACGGACCTCGAGGACTATCGCAAAGGTTACTAATAACCTAAGGGAGCTAGCAATCACTATCAACATGAAGTAAGTAGAGTGAATCTCAGGTTCAAAACCCAGGAATAGAATACCTACTACTAAGTGGCATCACGGGATGCTTTCGAGGATAAAGGCCAGAATCATCACACTGGGACACAAATCATGGCTAAATTACTAGATGATCCCCTAAGACACCTAGGGTCATAATACCAGCTCCAACATATATGTCAAGGCAATAAAGTACCTCAACTCACCGATTAGTGTGGTTAATCTGGCCCAAAGGAACATCGAAACGGGAGGAAGGAATTTGCAAATTGCTTCAAACTATTTAGAAACCTGGGATGACTCGGACAGCATAATGGATGTAAATGCTCAGAAAATATTTGAGACATTCACAAAAGGGGTGGCATAACCACTCAGAAGCACAATATCAAGGTTTCGAGATCAACAATTAACATACGGAAGTAGTAGGAACTGAACTCAAGCTTAAATCCAACAATCTTATAAGTCTACGGATTAGTAACACGTGATCCTAATAGAAAGAAGAGATAGCCTAGTTCTTAATCCCCGTAGGAAAGATAAGATGACTCAGATCAGAAGGGCATAAGGTATAAGGAGTAAAAAGAGCCTTACGTTCCATCCCACAATCAATTCCCTTACATAACTAAAGCATTTCTAGACACAACTTCCACCAGTTTGGCTTGGTAATCCTACAGGCAGTCAAGCTCTGATACCAACGCTGTCAGGACCCCGACTCAATGCCACATCGATCTAGCATGTAACACCTCATATCACTTTCCGGCCTCACGCACGGTATTACCACGGGTGTCGTCTTACCTTTGCCCGGGACCGTTTGCGTCTTTTGGCACATGTATATGATAGTGTCGCTAGCATCCATATGATAAGGAGCCCGGGCTGACATGGCTAGTCGTAAACCCAAAGTGGCACAAACTTACAGGGACAGGCATCCATGACCCAACATCGAACGTGTCGGTCATCAGCGAATGAATCCAGGCTGTAGCACTGGGCTAGCAGGACTCCAGTGAACCGGGCAGTAGCGGGCTAACAGGACTCCGGTATTCATCGCGTGACATTTCCCCGAAGGGACAGACACAGGAACGAAGAAGGACACATGCCGGCCAGCCTAAGTGTTTCGGAGCAGTAGCAAGCTACCCTGGCTCAGTGGAAACACTAGGAGATATTTCCCGGTAAGAGAGGCTACCAAGGATAAACAACTAGGTTGTCAGATCCCACACATACCAAGCATTTCAATAACATACACACAATATACTCGATATGTGCAAATACAACATGGCATCACAACATGACTCTACAACTCAAGTATTTATTCAATAGGCTCCTAGGAGCGAGATATTACAAACATGGGTCTCATGACCCAACAATCAGAGCATACAAGTCAAAGCACATGCGGAAGCTTAACATGTCTGAGTACAGACAACTATAAATGAAAAAGGCTGAGAAGCCTGACTATCTACCAGATCCTGCCGAGGGCACAAGATCGTAGCAGAGGTAACAAGCTAAACGTCGAAGTCCACGCGGTACTACTAGCGAGACTAAAGTATCTCTGCAAAAACATAAAATAGGCAAACGTGAGTACAAATGTACCCAGCAAGACTTACATCAGATCTATCTACATATGCATCATTATCAACAAGGGGGTGGTTGGGTTTGACTGCAGCAAGCCAGCTTTGACTCGGTGGCTATCCTGAACTACGACTGCAAGTAACTCTTTTGAGGTGGCGCACACGAGTCCACATATTCACCAACCAATACACCACTATGGAACCGCTCCCGTTTCCCTATGAGAACGCCATCCATAGCACTCACGCTTATCTTGCGTATTTTAGAGTATCCACTTTCACTTGTCTATGAACTATGCAAGAGGTCCAAGTTTCCATATCCGAGGAATCCGGCTATTCGAATAGATAATGATAACCCTGCAGGGGTGTACTTCCTCACACATGCTTTCGCCACTTATCGCCCTGTACACGTCATGTATCTCGGCAACCTTCAAGCGGAAGCCGGGCGAGGGAGTCGGCCACGACCTAACTAACCGAACAAGTCTCTAGTCCAGGTTTATCGCCTATTCGGGTTCCATCCACAAGGAGATCCGGCCGGGGTGTCGCTTACGGCCCCAAACGATGTGAGCAGGGTTCCCAAGCCCACCATCCGGGTGCCACTTGGTACACCGGGCCACTGTGCCTAGTCTGTCCCAAGCCCACATGTACCGGGTGCCACTTGGTAGACTACTAACACTACCTACAAACACCAGAAACTAGTTGCAACTCCTGGACAGAGATCAAGTTGATTAATAAGTCGAGAGAGCTTGTAGCGCCCGGAGCCCAATGTGTGGTAGTAGCTGTTCATGGATCACAAACACAGAACTCAGTTCCTGAGGACGGCTGCAATGAGACAACCCACCATGTACTCCTACATGGCCTCTCACCGCTACCTTTACCAAATCGTGTTCACACACTTAGCACTCAACAGTAGGACATGTTCACACACCTCTGATTCATCCCCGATGAATCAGACCTGACTCAACTCTAAGCAGTAGCAGGCATGACAAACAAACATGAATGAGTAGGCACAACAGGGCTCAAACAACTCCTACTCATGCTAGTGGGTTTCATCTATTTACTGTGGAATGAGAGGTCATGCAAAGGATAAAGGGGTTCAGCTACCGCAGCAAGTAACAGGTAAATTGTTGTTGTCCTAATGCAGTAATAGAGAGCAGGAGCGAGAGAGTGGGATTTTATCGGAAATGAACAAGGGGGTTTCGCTTGCCTGGCACTTCTGAAGATAGCATTGATTCTTCATCAGTGTCAACGATCACAACGTCGGAACAACGTCTACCGAGGGGGAACAACACCGGCAAACACAGAAGAAACACGATCAATGCAATGCACAATATGATGCATGCTATGACATGGCAAAATGAATGTGTTTTGGGCTAATGCATCTAGCAACAAGTTAAATGGGGTTGGTTTGAATACAAGATTCAAATTCAAACCCCATATGTGATTATTTAAATGCCATTCACTTCATTTGTCCTAAACAGTAGTGATAAGTTGTTCTAACATGCATGTAAATTGTACAGATGGATTCCTTGAATTTTTCTGATAATTTTTCATATATAAAACATTTAATTTGGAGTTACGGTTAATTTTCTATGATTTATTGAAGTTTTAGCTATTTCTGGAATTTCCTGATTATTATAAAATAAACTAAATTCCAGAAAAGGAATATTGCTTCAGCATGACCTTAGCCTGACGTCATCAGGTCAACAGGGCGGGTCCAGGTCAAACCTGACGTGTGGGGGCCACACGTCAGTGTCACAGGGCTGCTTAGCTCACTGACAGGTGGGACCAAGTCAACGGCCACGTCAGCTTGGTCAAAGCTGACGTGTGGGCCCACGGGGTTAGTTAAATTAAACAGAAGATGTAATTTGTGTTAATTAGAGCGTGGGGCCCATTAGTCAGTGGCCTAGGGGGTTGGTTAGTGCGTCATTAGCGTTTAATGACGTCGCCACGTCACCAGCCACCGGAGTGTCGCCGGCGACGACAACGGCCGACAGCAGAGGTGCACCGTGCGCTCGCTACGGAGCACCATTTGACGTGTGGTTTGCTCCTACAGGTTCCTGGGAGGAAGGCGCATCTAAAGAGATAAGCGACATCAGCTGGGGTGGCCGGAGCTGCCGGCGGCGAGCTCTTTTGCGGCTGCCGGAGTTCGGCTATCGACGGAAACCATGCCACAGAGCACGGGAGGAGCAGCAGTTGAGTGATTTGAGCTCCTTCGGATGCACTGAGTGTGTTGGCGGGCTCATAAGCAAGCGGCGACGGCTGTGGCCGCGACGGCGCCATGGCCGGCGGCGAGGGATTCTCGGGCAAGGTGATGGGGCTAGCTACTGTGCGCAAACAGGAAAAGGATGAGAAGGGGGAGATGCGGTAGCTCACAGGGAGGCCCGAGAGCGGTTCAGCGGGCTCGGGGACGCGTCGGGGACGGCGAATCGGCACGTGGCATCCGGCGGCCGTGGACGGGGAAGAAGGGTCGCGACGTCGTCTTGGGGTCCTCCGGCCTTGCGTGGGTCAGCGGAGAGGTGCTCGGGTTCTAGGCGGAGCTCGTGGGCTGGTCAGAGAAGCGAGGGGGAGGCGGTGGCCACGGTGGTTGCGAGCGATGTCGGTGGCGACGAGCTCTGCTCGGGCAGAGAGGGAGAGAGAGCAGAGGAGAGGATGAGGCAAGGGAGAGAGTGAGAGAGAGCCAGGGGCTGCGTGGCGCTCCGTGGCGTCGTCTAGGAGGGGCCGGGGAAGCAGGAGGTGGCCGGAGAAGCAGGATGTGGCCGGGGCACGTGGCCGCGCGCGCTGGGCGCGTGCCCGTCCTCCTGGCAAAGGAGGAAGGCCACAGGGGGGTAGCGGCGGCGGGCTGGGCCGGCCAGCTACAGTGCTGGGCCGGTTTGGCTACCAGGTGAGCGCCAGGTAGGCTTTTGCTCTTTTTATTTCTCTTTTCTATTTTCTGCAGTTTGTTTTGATTTAGTTTTAGGCACCAAATCATTTTTTTATAAATTTTGTAGGTTTTTATGTGGCTTGCTAAAATATATACAAGGCCACTCACAAACTTCCAGAATTATTGGAGTCATATTTAATATATATAAAATACAAATACAAAGCAAATAGTGATTGGATTAATTCAAATGGTCAAAATAAATATCTCTGAGACTCCAAAAATATTGGTTTGAATTTTCCCTCTTACCAATATTTTTATGGAATAACAGGAACATTTTCTTGGACTCATTTGAGAAGATTTAAATGTTGATCATTTTTAGAAAGTTTCTGAGGCTTTGGAAATCCCTCAATTCAAATTTCATTTGAATTAAAACATGATGCTCACATGAGGTCTAGCCTAGTGCATAACAGGACCAGGGATGTGACAGTTTCGACCAAGGTCTTTCGAACACAAGGCCGTTTCCTCCGTTCTATGGTACGCCAGACCTCATTTCCATCGGCTGTTTCGTCCAAGCCGGTTGGCTCCCATGCGTTCCGTTGCCTCCCGATGAACACGATGCATTACGTTGCCTCCCCATGAACACGATGATGATGCAGTTTCTCCATTCTGACCCAGCCATGTACACGAGCCCTGGCCGTACGTATGCGCGAGTAGGCGTTCGAGACCCCGCGCATATGTACGTACATGGACGTATTTTCTTTCTTGCACCCTGGCCATTGTACGTACGTGTACATGCTATGTGTGTGCCTCTACTACGACACGTGTGCGCCTCTACTACGACACGTTCGCGCCTCTACATCGACTACGTACACGTTCGCGACCAGAATGACAATAGTACGTACGTGATACGTCCATTTTGCATCATGCTTTTATATTGATATTTATTGCATTATGGGCTATTATTACACATTATGTCTCAATTCTTATGGCTATTCTCTCTTATTTTACCAGGTTTACCATGAAGAAGGGGAATGCCAGCAGCTGGAATTCTGGCTGGAAAAGGAGCAAATATTGGAAACCTATTCTGCACAGCTCTAAAAATCATGAAACTCCACAGAAGTCAGTTTTGGAATTAAGAAGAATTATTGAGCAATGAAAGCGCCAGAAGGGGCCCACACCTTGGCCAGGAGGGTGGGGGCGCGCCCACCCCTACTGGGCATGCCCCCTGTCTCCTAGGCCCCCTGGTGGCCCTCCGGTGCCCATCTTCTGCTATATGAAGGCTTTTACCCTGGAAAAAAAATCAGAGGCAAGCTTACGGGACGAAACTCCGCCACCACGAAGTGGAACCTTTGCGGAACCAATCTAGGGCTCTGGCAGAGCTGTTCTGCCGGGGAAACTTCCCTCTGGGAGGGGGGAAATCATCACCATCGTCATCACCAACGATCCTCTCATCTGGAGGGGGCCAATCTCCATCAACATCTTCACCAGCTCCATCTCCTCTCAAACCCTAGTTCATCTCTTGTATCCAAAACTACAAATTGGTACCTGTTGGTTGCTAGTAGTGTTGATTACTCCTTGTAGTTGATGCTAATTGGTTTATTTGGTGGAAGATCATATGTTCAGATCCTTAATGCATATTATTACTCCTCTAATTATGAACATGAATATTCTTTGTGAGTAGTTACGTTTGTTCTTGAGGACATGGGTGAAGTCTTGCTATTAGTAGTCATGTGAATTTGGTATTCGTTTGATATTTTGATGAGATGTATGTTGTCTTTCCTCTAGTGGTGCTATGTGAACATCGACTACATGACACTTTACCATTATTTGGGCCTAGAGGAAGGCATTGGGAAGTAATAAGTAGATGATGGGTTGCTAGAGTGACAGAAGCTTAAACCCTAGTTTATGCGTTGCTTCGTAAGGGGCTGATTTGGATCCATATGTCTAATGTTGTGGTTAGGTTTACCTTAATACTTCTTTTGTAGTTGAGGATGCTTGCAATAGGGGTTAATCATAAGACCAGAATGCCGCGAGTATGAATTATTGCAAATCTAGGACCCCCTTCCCAGAACGCCGACAGCAGGGGGCTGGGGGCAGGTGCCCCTGCGATCGCCGAGTGGGCCCCGCAAGGGGCCCAGCCGGGCACCGATCCACCTCCCGCTCAGGACCCAAAGACCGGCTTCAGCCACTCGCCACCTATGATCAGTGGAGGAGCGCGGGGCAAGTTGGTCGTGCCCAAGAAGATCTCACGATGGAAGAGCGGCGCGCCAACAGGTTCAAGGCGCGCCGCAAGCCGATCTGCATCTCCAGTCGAGCCCACACCAAGTGCGGCGCGCGGACTCGGGGTGATCAGGGTCGGTGATGTAGGAGAAGCCTGAGGAAGCGGCTCCTCAGCTGGCTCCGCGGGCTCGTCAAAAGGAAGCCTAAAAGGCCACTATCAACAAAGGGAGAGGCAGGCAAGGAACTATGAAAAGGAGGGACTTACTCGTCCATGGCAAAGTACTTCCTGTGCTTCAGCGGGCGGTACGAGCGATCATCACCACCGGATGCCTCCTTCCTCTTGCGAAGGGCCCCAAAATCTATGCGGAACCGGCCCAAGCTCGCGACGTGAGGGCTGACACGTGGCATAGGAGCCGAGGCATCGGGGCAGCCTACATCAAGGGCACCACCCTGAGAGGAGCGGTCAGGTTCCATCTCTTGGTGGCCTGCCGAGGCCTCGGGGGCTTTGGCCTCGGGAGCGGCAGGTCGCGCTCCCTTGTCAGCCACCACCTCGCGAGGGGTACCATCAGCTCCAGAGGATGACGCTTCAGGAGCCTCACGCGACATCAGCACCACGACATCAGGCCCCCGGCTCTTGCCAATGCTTGCCTCCCTGCAGCAACTCCTCAGCCAAGGTCGGCTCAAGCGGTTGGGGGAAGGACCACAGCAATCGAGTTCTCGCGGGGCCCCATGAGGCTAGCCGGGTGCAACCCCCAGTCGTCGAAGCGGGGTATCTGCTTCATGAAGTCAACCCTTTTTGAGCAAAGATACAACATGGCACCCCCGTGACGGACGCTGCCAAGAGAGGGGTCGCCAGTCAGGACCAGCAACACCTTCTTCAGCTTCTCAGGCGCGAGATCCCCTTCCTGGAGCCTCATGCGGTCCCGACGACCGGAGTAAGCCCACATTGGGCGGGAATGGCGCTGGAGAGGAGCGATGCGACGCTGGAGGAACTCCTTCACCACCCAGGGCACTGTCACCCCGAGCTCCCTCAACCTCTCGAAGCGATGCCACGTGAAGGCAAGCTGGGGGCTCGTGAGCTTCTCATGACCCCAGCCAGGATTGGGAATGGCAGGCTGCGTCGTGTGCGCGAGCAGGGGGCTGGGCACCCCAACGTCCACATACAGCCACCGCTCCCGGAACCCGCTCGCGGAAGGTGGGAGGCCGAAATCGATCCCCGAGGCGGCCGTCTCCTGCACGGCCTGGAACCTCACGCACCCCGTGTCACGCCCAAATATGTGATACTATCCTAAAGAGACTCGAAGGTCCCACCAAGGATAGAACTGCATATTGATACGCTTTTGCAAGGTGGATATCATTACATCAACATTACAAAATAGATGGGGATACATACAAAAGGCATACAATGCCACACGAATACAACATCATCTTACACCAGAACATCATCCGACTACGGATAAAACACAAATAGAAACTCAAACGACATCCACCCTGCTAGCCGAGGCTGCCGACCTGGAACCTATCCCTTGATCGAAGAAGAAGCAGAAGAAGAACTCCAAAACAAGCAAACATCACTCTCACGTCATGATCATCGCATAACCTGTACCTGCAACTGTTGTTGTAGTAATTTGTGAGCCACGAGGACTCAGCAATCCCATTACCATGGGTATCAAGACTAGCAAAGCTTAATGGGTAAGGAAAGGATAAGTGGTGAGGTTGCAGGAGTGACTAAGCATATATGGTGGCTAACATACGCAAATAAGAGCGAGAAGAGAGCAAATAGAACGGTCGTGAAGCTAGCAATGATTAAGAGGTGATCCTGAACTCCTACTTGCGTCAAACATAACCCAAAACCATGTTCACTTCTCGCGCTCCGCCGAAAAGAGACCATCACGGCTACGCACGCGGTTGATGCGTTTTAATTCGGATCTGGTGTGAAGTTATCTACAACCGGACATTAACAAATTCCCATCTGCCACATAACCGCGGGCACGGCTTTCGAAAGATAATACCCTGCAGGGCTGTCCCAACTTAGCCCATCACAAGCTCTCATGGTCAACGAAGGATATTCCTTCTCCCAGGAAGACCCAATCAGTCTCGGAATCCCGGTTTACAAGACATTTCCACAATGGTAAAACAAGACCAGCAAAGCCGCCCGATGTGCCGACAATCCCGATAGGAGCTGCACATATCTCGTTCTCAGGGCAACACCAGATAGGTCAGCCTACGAGTAAAACCATCCCTCAAGTTGCGCCGAGGTGGCCCCGTAGTCTGCCCGGTTCAGACCAGCACTTAGAGAAGCACTGGCCCGGGGGGGCTAAAATAAAGATGACCCTTGGGTTGACCGACCCAAGGGAAGGGTATAGGTGGTGGTGAGGCAAATGGTAAACCCAAGGTTGGGCCTTGTTGGAGGAGTTTTATTCAAAGCGAACTGTCAAGGGGGTCCCATAAATCAACCAACCGCATAAGGAACGCAAAATCAAGGAACATAACACCGGTATGACGGAAACTAGGGTGACAAGAGTGGAACAAAACACCAGGCATAAGGCCGAGTCTTCCACCCTTTACCAATATATAGCTGCACTAATTAAATAAGAGATATTGTGATATCCCAACCAAAATCCTGTCCGCCATGGAGCAATCTTCAACTTCACCTGCAACTAACAATGCTATAAGAGGGGCTGAGCAAAAGCTGTAACATAGCCAAACAATGCTTTACAAGGAAGGGTGACAAAGGTTAGAGGTGGTTTCATGGCAATTTGGGAGGCTTGAAAAGCAAGAGATAGGTAGCGCGGCAAAGCGATAGAACGAAGAAACTAGCATAGAAATGATAGTAGTGAGATCCAGGGTAGCGGTCATCTTGCCTAAAATCCCGCTATGAAGAAGAACGAGTCCATGAAGAAGATGAAGCCACGAAGATGAACCAAGCGTAGACAAACGAATCCTCACGATCGCAACGAAAACGGGAACTATCAAGAAGAAACACACAGCATGGTAAACACACCACACATGAACAAGGCATGATGCTCAACCAAGTATGATGCAAGACAAGACTACATGAAGCTACTCATGGCAAGAGATGATGCATACAAGAACAACACATCAAAGCAAGATTAAATGAGGCCGGAAGCAACATATAACAATTCCGGTAAGTCCTCATATGCAAGTTTCAAAGTTGGTCCAGATCTAAACAAAAATTAAGTTGAAGTTATTAAACAGCAAGTTAAAGAGCACCAAGAGGATCTACACAAAATTCTAGTCAAGTTACATATAAAGTTCATTTAATTCGGAGCTACGGCCTAGAAGATGTGCGCAAAACAAGTTAAACATGGCATTGAGGCAAAATGCATACAACATCAAGAAAACACCTCAAAACAAGGATGCAACATGATAATATCAAACTACATGTAAAATCAAGCAAGTTTCATATAGAGCACACTCAAAACGGAGCAACGGTTCAACACATACACTCTATACAAGTTTAAAAGACAAACTGTCCAAAACAGCAACTAGGCATCTTGCAAGCATCAAAACAATATGCTACAGCACCTCAACATAAGAACAAAAGGCATGGGCATGGAGTGCAGGTAAAGCATGACAAAACATGAACACTGAGCTATCTCCAGAAATCACTAGATCATGCTCAAAAGGACATGGCAAGATTCCAAATAATAACAGTTTCAGGCTTAGCAGAAATAACATCAGGTTGCCATGTTTAGGGCTATCAAACGACATGTTACGGGAACTTAACATGGCAAACAAAGGCATGGCATGCTATTACTGATGACAAAAAACAAAACTCCCTTACTAAACTAATTCTAAAGATCAACAGAAAAGATGGTATCATCGAAGCAAACATGGTAAATGATATTACAGATTCATACATGGCAGGAACAACAAAGTAGGCATGTTGGTGAGCTCGTACCACTCACCACAGAGCAATACATGGCATGGCAAGGTAACCAACAGTAAGAAGACATGTTTGTGAAGCTAAGCATGGCAAGATCAAGTTCATAGCACGCTTGGATCTCATCCACCCGCGGTGGATCCGGCCGGAGGAGCTTCGGCGAGACTCCGGCGATCGTCGGACGGCGAGGAGAGGTGGACCTGGGGGTGGGGCCTCGGATCCGGCGACAAGGACGCTGGGGCGCGGCTCGGGGTCGGGGAAGACGGTGCTCCGGTGAGGCGGCGAGGAGCTCGTCAGGGCTCCAGCGACGGGAGGCGAGACAGTGGCAGTTGGCGCGGAGGCCGAGGGTGGCGGCGAGCGGCGCGGAGGATTCAGCGGGCGCGGGCGAGCGCTACGGGAGCTGGGCGACCGGGCGGCGGTGGCGGGCTCGGCGCTGGAGGCACGCGATGGCGCGGTGGAGGAGCCTGGCGAGGTCAGCGATGGGACGCCGGCGGTG
>NC_057807.1:388033108-388039373 GCF_018294505.1 Triticum aestivum | reverse complement strand
ACCCGAGCGGTGGCGGCGGGGCGCTCGGGCCCGCGGGGCGTGGCGGCGGGCCCGCGATGGGCTCAACGGGCCGCGGTCTTGGGGACGACTGCGGCGGACAGGTGGCGGCTCCGGATTGGGCAGGGGCGACGGCGGACATGTCCAGGCGGCGGGGGAGATGTGTCCGGCGGCGCAGAGGAAGAGGAGGCTAGGGTTTGGACTGCGAAAATTCGGGGAGGGGTACATATTTATAGATTCTGGGAGCTAGGAGGGTCCAAATGAGGAGCGGTTTTCGGCCACGCGATCGTGATCAAACGAACGAGAGCATGTAGGTTGTTTGGATGGGTTAATGGGCTGATTTGGAGGGGTGTTGGGCTGCATCACAAAAGAGGCCTTTGCGGTTACCCAGTTCACCGTTGGAGCGTCAAACGACCTCCAAATGGCACAAAACTTGACATGCGGTCTATCGGTGGTATACCAAGGCCACTTGGCAAATCACGGTCCATTCCAAGAACGTTCACAACAAGTGACAAATGGGGGACGCCGGAGGACATAGGAGTGTCGGATTGCAAAACGGACAACGGGGAAAATGCTCGAATGCATGAAACGAACACGTATGCAAAATGAGATGCACATGATGACATGGCAAAATGCTACACGCAAGCAAATGACATGGCAACAATGAAGAATAAACGGAAGACACCTGGCGCATAGAATCCGGGGCGTTACAACACTCCTCCACTAACAAGAGATCTCGTCCCGAGATCTTAGGACCGAGACGGAAGGGAAAAGGGGTGAGGTGAAACAAAAACTCAAGAGAAGAAGCAAAGAATCGGGAGAACTTGAGAAGAAGAGTGGAACGACGAGAATGACGAGAATCGAAAGCTCACGGAATCAGATATACTACGAAACCACTCCGGTTAGAATGAGATAAGAAACGAATAAGACTAAAAAGGATTTAGGCAGAACTCTGACTTAACATGGAGAGAATAGAACATGAACTTGAGAAGGTGGAATGATACTTTGTCGAGAGGAATGACACAATGCCTCCGGAAGAATGGAAATAGAATGAAAAGAACTTAGAAGCAAGGATTGAATGGAGTTGTTGAGAAATCAACAACGAAAGAATAAGATTGTTGTGGACTTATCCAAAACAACTCAAAACTTGAGGTGAAATTACGCCACAACCAAATGCTTGAATATCTGGGAATAACGAAGAAGTGCAAAACTCCACTTCAAAAGAATACAGAGAATTAATTGCACTTCGAGACGCAAGATGAAAAGACACTTGAATTTCTCCAACAAAGTCTTGATGAACACTTGAAGAATGAATTAAATCATGAGGAGCCACCATAAGAACTCCGGTAACAAAAGGATGACGAGATAAAATGAAGGAAGAAAGAATAAGATGAGCCTTGCGATGATTTAAATGGAGGTTCCGACGAAATGGCCGAGGACATTTGAACTCCGGAAAAGAAAAGATGAAAACACTTGGAACTAGAATTTATTCATCAAGAACAAACTCTGAAGGAAGGAATTACTCACTTGGATGAAATAAGAATAAGATTTATTGTATGCTTATCCTTCATCAAATTTAATTGATGATATATGAATATGCATACTACTTATTCTTGTTGAAAAGGATTAAGGGGGTACAGCACAAAACTTGAGAAAGTCTTCATGAACCACTGGTAGGATTGAAAAGAATGAATTAATTAATATGATAATCAAAGAAAAGAATCTTGAACGAACCACCGCAAGAATTCGAAAATGATTGATGAAAGAGAATGAGTCACCAGGAAGAATTAGAAGAACCAAATGCTAGAGGGGATTTAGATGCAAAAGAACGAAGAGATCATGAGCTGATTAAAGAACACTTGAACAAAGCACCGGGATAATTGGATAACGGTACCTGAAATGTGAGGACATAGAATTCTTCTGGAATGTTGGCCTCTGGTGAAAAGAAACGGGAAAACAACTTCTGACATACTCCGGATGGGTAAGAAAAGGAATAACTGACAAATGGAATAATTCGCGAGGATAACATGTAGCTAGAACCACGAAACTTCGAGAGAACGGACAAGATTTTGAGGAAAAACTCTTCTTCGGTCTTCAAATGACGACGAGAAAAACCACCAAAATTGCTAAGGTACTCTGGGAATGAATAGAGGAGAGGTTGAGGCAACAATGAAAAGAATTTGAAAGCGATCTTGGAGAAGGCATGTGACTGATGGAATCCATTCTTACGTCACAGTTGAAAAGAATTAGGAATGGCTCCGGAATAATTAGAAGAGTCAGGTAAGATCCTGGGAAAAGACATGTGGGTTAGGGCCCACTAAAAAAACACTGTTGAAAAGGATTGTTGAACAGATAAATGATGCACCTGAATAATTGAAATATTTGAATGAGGTGACAACCTTGAATTAATTCGAACACAGACGAATCTTTTGAGATGTCTTCCGAACTCCAGAATGATAAATTGTGAGAGGCGAACGAGCAAAGAAAGCACTTTGAGGAAAAGGATGCAATCAACCCGAAAAATTTGAATTGAATCCACCAGAAAGAAAAAGAAGAATGACGAACTAGACAAGAAACCACCGGTTGAAGGGATTAAGGGAAGACTGAAGAGGATCCGCACGAATGAAATTGATGCTCGAAACAGACTCAGGCTCCAGGAAGAAGAGGGTGGGAGGGCGGTAAAACAAAGGCAACTTGGAAGGGGGAACCAATGAACATCTTGAAGAGAAAACACCGGTTGAAATCATTGAGGAAAGAAAGCTAAGATTTCGCATGAATAGGATGGATACTCGATTACGGACTCCGGCTCTGAGAAGAAAAAGGGGTGGCCGGGTGGGAAAAAGAAAACAACTGAGGATTAAACTCAAAGATGAAGAGGCTCGAGTCAACTTGACGAGAAATGCACCGGATGAAAAGAGCTGAGAACTAACGATTGAAAAACCAATTGCGCGATCCTAAAGAAAGTTTGAAAGGGAAGAGGAGTAATTCAAAACACCTACGTCAAGATTCCTCACTAGAGCGACGAAGAGGCTGAGGAGTAAAAACAATTCCCACTCTCCGTTATAACTAGACTCCGAAAATAGCTTTCTTCTAGACTCGACAACAGCCAAACTACACGATCAATCAAGGGGGCTCCTATGGTCGGTCGAGGCTCTGGTACCAACTTGTCACTCCCAAATACGCGATACTATCCTAAAGAGACTCGAATGTCCCACCAAGGATAGAACCGCATATTGATACGCTTTTGCAAGGTGGATATCATTACATCAACATTACAAAATAGATGGGATACATACAAAAGACATATAATGCCACACGAATACAACATCATCTTACACAAGAACATCATCCGACTACGGATGAAACACAAACAAAAACTCAAACTACATCCACCCTGCTAGCCCAGGCTGCCGACCTGGAACCTATCCCCTGATCCATGAAGAAGCAGAAGAAGAACTCCAAAACAAGCAAACATCACTCTCGTGTCATGATCATTGCATAACCTATACCTGCAACTGTTGTTGTAGTAATCTGTGAGCCACGAGGACTCACCAATCCCATTACCATGGGTATCAAGACTAGCAAAGCTTAATGGGTAAGGAAAGGATAAGTGGTGAGGTTGCAGCAGCGACTAAGCATATATGGTGGCCAATATACGCAAATAAGAGCGAGAAGAGAGCAAACGGAATGGTCGTGAAGCTAGAAATGATCAAGAGGTGATCCTGAACTCCTACTCGCGTCAAACATAACCCAAAACCGTGTTCACTTCCTGGACTCCGCCGAAAAGAGACCATCACGGCTACACACGCGGTTGATGCGTTTTAATTCGGATCTGGTGTCAAGTTATCTACAACCGGACATTAACAAATTCCCATCTGCCACATAACCACGGGCACGGCTTTCAAAAGATAATACCCTACAGGGGTGTCCCAACTTAGCCCATCACAAGCTCTCACGGTCAACGAAGGATATTCCTTCTCCCAGGAAGACCCGATCAGTCTCGGAATCCCGGTTTACAAGACATTTCGACAATGGTAAAAAAAGACCAGCAAAGCTGCCCGATGTGCCGACAAGCCCGATAGGAGCTGCACATATCTCGTTCTCAGGGCAACACCGGATAGGTCAGCCAACGAGTAAAACCAGCCCTCGAGTTGCGCCGAGGTGGCCCCGCAGTCTACCCGGTTCAGACCAACACTTAGAGAAGCACTGGCCCGGGGGGGCTAAAATAAAGATGACCCTCGGGATGGCGGACCCAAGGGAAGGGTATAGGTGGTGGTGAGGCAAATGGTAAAACCAAGGTTGGGCCTTGCTGGAGGAGTTTTATTCAAAGCGAACTGTCAAGGGGGTCCCATAAATCACCCAACCGTATAAGGAACGCAAAATCAAGGTACATAACACCGGTATGACGGAAACTAGGGTGGCAAGAGTGTATCAAAACACTAGGCATAAGGCCGAGTCTTCCACCCTTTACCAAGTATATAGATGCACTAATTAAATAAGAGATATTGTGATATCCCAACCAAAATCCTGTCCACCATGGAGCAATCTTCAACTTCACGTGCAACTAACAACGCTATAAGAGGGGCTGACCAAAAGCGGTAACATAGCCAAACAACGGTTTGCTAGGAAGGGTGACAAAGTTTAGAGGTGGTTTCATGGCAATTTGGGAGGCTTGAAAAGCAAGAGATAGGTAGCGCGGCAAAGCGATAGAACGAAGCAACTAGCATAGCAATGATAGTAGTGAGATCCAGGGTAGCGGTCATCTTGCCTGAAATCCCGCTAGGAAGAAGAACGAGTCCATGAAGAAGATGAAGCCATGAAGACGAACCAAGCGTAGACGAACGAATCCTCACGATCGCAACGAAAATCGGAACTCTCGAGAAGAAGCACACAACATGGTAAACACACCACACATGAACAAGGCATGATGCTCAAACAAGGTTGATGCAAGACAAGACTACATGAAGCTACTCATGGCAAGAGATGATGCATACAAGAACAACACATCAAAGCAAGATTAAATGAGGCCGGAAGCAACATATAACAATTCCGGTAAGTCCTCATATGCAAGTTTTCAAAGTTGGTCCAGATCTGAACAAACATTAAGTTGAAGTTATTAAACAGCAAGTGAAAGAGCACCAAGAGGATCTACACGAAATTCTAGTCAAGTTACATATAAAGTTCATTTAATTCGGAGCTACGGCCTAGAAGATATGAGCAAAACAAGTTAAACATGGCATTGATGCAAAATGCATACAACATCAAGCAAACACCTCAAAACAAGGATGCAACATGATAATATCAAACTACATGCAAAATCAAGCAAGTTTCATACAGAGCACACTCAAAACGGAACAACGGTTCAACACGTACACTCTATACAAGTTTAAAAGACAAACTGTCCAAAATAGCAACTAGGCATCTTGCAAGCATCAAAACAATATGCTACAGCACCTATACAATAGAACAAAAGGCATGGGCATGAAGTACAGATAAAGCATGACAAAATATGAACACTGAGCTATCTCCGGAAATCACTAGATCATGCTCAAAAAGACATGGCAACATTGGAAATAATAACAATTTCAGGCTTAGCAGAAATAACATCAGGTTGCCATGTTTAAGGCTATCAAACAACATGTTACAGGAACTGAACATGGCAAACAAAGGGATGGCATGCTATTACTAATGACAAAGAACAAAGCTCCCTTCCTTAACTAATTCTAAAGATCAACAGAAAAGATGGTATCATCCATGCAAACATGGTAAATGATATGACAGATTCATACATGGCAGGAACAACAATAAGTAGGCATGTTGGTGAGCTTGTACCACTCACCACAGAGCAATACATGGCATGGCAAGGTAACCAACAGTAAGAAGAGATGTTTGTGAAGCTAATCATGGCAAGAGCAAGTTCATAGCACACTTGGATCTCATCCACCCGCGATGGATCCGGCCGGAGGAGCTCCGGCAAGACTCCAGTGAGACTCCGGCGACCGTCAGACGGCGAGGAGAGGTGGACCCGGGGGTGGGGCCTCGGATCCGCCCACGAGGAGGCCGGGGCGCGGCTCGGGGTCGGGGAAGACGGTGCTCCGACGAGGCGGCGAGGAGCTCGTAAGGGCTCCAACGAAGGCAGGCGAGACGGCGGTGGTCGGCGCGGAGGCCGAGGGCGGCGGCGAGCGGCGTGGAGGATCCGACGGGCGCGGGCGCGCGCTACGTGAGCTGGGCGACCGGGCGGCGGCGTCAGGCTCGACGCTGGAGGCGC